>NW_026291141.1:0-298400 GCF_000002775.5 Populus trichocarpa
ACACAGAGATAGATTATAAAATCCCAGCACTGGACGTGCTCATTTCACTTTTATTGTTAAATTCACGGACTAGGAGTGAAAAGCATTAAAAAAACTACGTACAAAGAAAAGGTGTTGTATTTTTGTCAATTGAAACAAACATATATGGAAAAAAATAGCACAGAGAAGTAAGGATCATAAAAAAAAGCTAAAATAGAACAAATGATAATTTCTTTGTTCTTTCTGAGTTACAACTAACTCAAAACCAAAGAGCAATAAAACATATTAATTTCGGTCCTCTCTTTGTCATTTCCTAGCTTTCTCGGGAACCAAACACAGTAAGAGTCATGCAATAACAAATAAAATTAGAAAAGTTAAAAATAATAGCCCAAATACCTGATAAATTCCAAAGTTTTGCCTTTACCTCGCTCTCTGCTTCTGTCGGAGAAAAAATAAACCCCAAAAAAATCAGAGCCGAGAACACAAAATAAACCACAAATGCATTACCATACACTTAGAGAGAGATGAGGCAGGAAATTAAATAAAAAATGAAAGAATAACCCAAAAATCTTTTTCTTTTCTGTTTAATACCCAAAAACAAAAAATCATACAAGGCAAAAAACAAAAACCCAGAAAAATTTCCAGACTTTCGTGCGTATTCCCTCTCTTCTCAGCAACCAAACACCTCAAAACAAAACACAAACAGTAAAAAATTCAAAACTTTCACTCACTTTCCCTCTCCTTCTCAGCTCCCAAGCCCAAAATGCATTAACATAATAAGACCCACAAGAAAATCTTGTCTCCCTCGCTCCACTTTCGACTTCAAAATTGTGACCCGGAACCTAAAATTTAAACTCTTTAAAATGTAAGAAAACAAAATAGGCCAAATGGGTTTTGTACCATGAAGGTCCTGAGTAAAAGAGAAACTTTAAAACGTACTTAAAAGAGGAAACACGAAAATGGGTCTCTCTCTCTCTCTCTCTCTACAGCCCGCTCTCCCTGCCTTTGCTGTACTCTCTCTAAGTGTGAATGTGTTTGACTTGTTTTTGCGCTCTCCCTGCCTTTGCTGTACTCTCTCTAAGTGTGAATTGTTTTGACTTGTTTTTGTTTGGACTCTGCAGAGAGAGAGAGAGAGAGAGAGTTGCATGCAGAGGAATTACTTTGACATAAATACAAATTATTGGGTTTATTTTCTTTATTATGTGAAATAAAATAAAATTTGATTTTGGATTTAGCTTTAACGATTTCAAATTTTGTTAACCTTTTGGGACTTGATAAATAAAATCTCAATCATTCATTCTGATATAGTGTTAAAGTTAAGGATGCTGATTAGATTTTAACATCCTTTGAGGAACCGACCAAAATTTTTTAACAGCAAAAAAAAATATATATATATATATATATATATATATATATATATATATATAATGACATTAAACTGGATAAGAAGACTAATCTTGAAATGTTTTTATTTGATTTTTTTTTAGTATAAATTTTAATTAAATCATATGAATTAATTTTATATAAATCACTTATTTATAGGTTAAAAGGTCACCGCATAACCTGTAAAAGCATCACCATTTATAAAAAAACATAAAATGAAAGCTTTTTTTAAGTGATTAAATCTTTTTTAAGTATTGAAATAATAGTGTATTGGATGACACTTGTCGTCTCGCAGTTCATGAACTTGGTTGGTTCAATAATTTTATTTTTAAAATAATTTTTACTTAATTATATAAAAAAAATAGATACTCATTATCTCAAACATTAATTTTAAAATAAATATTTATTCGAGACCGTGATAATTTTTAAAAAAACATTAAAAAAAACACTTATAAAATTTATGTTTTAACCCGTCCAACGTTGAATAATAAAACAAAAATATATAATTTTAAAAAAATTATTATCAATGTTAATTAGAAAACCAAATTCCCTTAAAATCATAACTAAGCTCTAAAATCAAGCTTTAAGTGTGAAATTAAAAATAAAACAAATAGGCAAAGGTTAAGTGTTGTTTTGCTTCCAAACGTATCCAAGTGGTTTAACTTTTTAAAAAAAACAAGTAAAAAGATTATAATAACTTCTATCATTTAAAAAATGTGTATTATGCTATATCTATCGGTGTTTATAGTAAAATAAAGATAAAGTATTAAGGAGTATTTGATAATAATTGTTTTTAAAAATATTTTTAATTTAAAAATATAATATATATATATATATATATTTTAAAAAAAAATTATTTTTAAAATCATTACGCCAAATCAATAAAAAAACATAAAATTTTATTTTTTTTAAAAAAATCAATTTTTTAAAAACTCCGGTTAAATAGGGATCAATGTTGCTTATTGGTGTTTTTTTAAAGTAATTATAAATAATCAAATTGATAGTTTTTATTATAACTTAAATATTAATGTTCCTCTTTCTTCGAAATATCTCCTAACATATCCTTTTATATTTGAAAAACACGAGAGAAAAAATAATGACGGTGGAGCTCAGCACTCACCCAACTCTAGTTGAAGTTTAACCATGGTTAAAATTTTGATATTCCATAGTCCTTTTCCGTTACTTTCAGAAAAACAACACACTAAGATTATTTATTTCAGTTAGAAGTACCCTGCCAAGTGTATGAACCACGTGGATACAGGGTGGATTAATCTAGTTAGGTAATTAAGTCGAAAATTGGCAGGTTTCAGTGTGCGCTTGTCATGCTTATTTGTTAATTAAATTAAATTAAATTAAAAAAAGTTAAAGGAGCTAGCGATTTTATTTTTAACCATAGTTTTTAAACTCGGTCCGGTTCAAAGCCCAAGTTCTGGATTTTAATCAGGTCATCGAGTCTTAACCGGATCACCAGGTTGGCCGGGTCAATTCCTATTTTTAAAAAAATTCAAAACGGTATCATTTTAGCAAAAAAAACAAAAGTCAACGGGTTGCAACCGGGTTTTGCTGGGTCAACCCGCCGGGTTGGCCGGGTCACACCAGGTCATGACTTTTTCTATTTTTTCATCAACTCGATCCAATTTCAGCCCCAAATTGACCGGATCCCGGCCAAGCCGGGTTTCAAAACAATGATTTTAGCCCAGTAGAGTAGAGAGATCAATTGTAATAGTGTTCTGCAGTGATCTCTCTCTCTCTCTCTCTGTTTCAGTTTTTTTTTTTCTTTTTGGACACTCAGATTTAGTTATGACATGAGCTTTTTAACACTGCGTTTATTTGTATCCGGGCTTAATGATTTATTTTGCATATCTACGCATGAGAATTTCAATATGTTGAGGAAATATTACATTGTTTGGTTAATGCTTGGTCTTATCTAAAATTTGAATTTATTAATTTAAAATAATTAAAGTTTTAGAGACGAAATTTAAAGCTTAGAAAAATATTCAATCGCTTAAGTTTTTTTACCATTAGTGATTGGATTGTATGAGCAAGGAAAATGTCTATTTTTTTTTTACCAACTTTTTTATATCTAATTATTTTATATCGAATTTATTTGAGATTGGACTTAATAATTTGTTTCGGTTGCTTAGATATGAGAATCCCGTAACACCGAGAAAAATTATGGAGCTCGGTTGTAATAGTCCGGCCCGACCTGTTATATATTGTCTGTTTTAGACATTACCGGTCTTCACAGATTTGTTTTTGGTAACTACGCCTGACCCCAAAACGCGTCTGACAAATCAGCAACCAGCATTGCTAACAAGGCCACCTACTTAATCTTCATCCGCCGATGTGAGATATTACAATCTACTCCCCTTAAGGAGCATGATGACCTTGTCAGCACAACCAAACAGCTAGTGAGGTCGGCTCCCCAAAACGCGCCTGACAAGTCAGCAATCAACACTACTAATAAGGCTAGCTATCTAATCCTCACCCGTCGATGTGGGGTATTATGTCGGTTAATGTTTAATTTAGCAAAATAAAAATAGAAATAACATTGATCTAAAACAATTAAGGTTTTAAGGACCGAGTTTGAAACTAAAAAAAATACAGGAGGCTAAAATGAATGGAGATTGGAGAGTGAAAGATTGACCGGCGTGGGAAACTCACCCACGCTCCAGCGTATAAAATGCCTGTTTGAGATTATTGTAACGGTTGCGGTTCAAAGTATTTTTTATTTGGAAATATATTAAAATAATATTTTTTTATTTTTTAAAATTTATTTTTAAAATCAGCATATCAAAACGATATAAAAAATATATAAAAATAATTTAAAAAATAAAATTTTTTAAAAATATGATTTGAATAGCATTTCCAAACAAATTCAAAGTAAGCTGTCGTGGTTTGGTTGAGCATGCAACTTCCTTACATGTTAGAATACCGCCATTGTTGGTGGCATTGAAAGTGGCTCGGTGAGGGCTTTCATGGGAGGCGGAACGTGACAATGTAGCTCAGGTGACTCTTTGTTTTTTTCCTTTCCTTTCTTTTGTCTCTTTTCTCTTTTATTTTCACTGTAATTCTCTCCAAAGGCTGTTATTTTGTTTTTAAAATTTCTGAGCAGCCAAACACGTCAAAACAAAACACAAACAGTAAAAAATTTCGAAACTTTCACTCACTTTCCCTCTCTTTCCCAGAACCTAAAATTTCTGAGCAGCCAAACACCTTAAAACAAAACACAAACTGTAATTCTCTCCAAAGCCTGTTATTTTGTTTTTGACTTGAGAATTGTGACCCAGAACCTAAAATTTAAACCCTTTAAAATGCAAAGAACACACAAATAGGCCGAATGGGTTTTGTGCCGTGAAGGTCCTGGATAAAAGAGATAGCTTTAAAACGTACCTACAAAGAGAAAACACGGAAATGGGCCTCTCTCTCTCTCTCTCTCTGCCCTTGCTGTACTCTCTCTAAGTGTGAATTGTTTTGACCTGTGTTTGTTTGGAGACTGCAGATAGAGAGGGGGAGAGAGTCGCATACAGAGAAATTACTTCGACATAAATACAAATTATTGGGTTTGTTTTCTTTGTAAATAAAATAAATTTTGATTTTGGATTTAGCTTTATGGATTTCAAATTTTGTTAACCTTTTGGGGCCTGGGTAAATTTCAATGATGCATTTTGACTTGTAGAATTTACAGTAATTTTTTTTTCATGACAAGAAATTCAGGCCTGTACGTGAAACTTCAACAATGTATTATTAATAATTATCTAGGTGGTGGCTCAATGGTAAGAGCTTGGAACTAAGAGGTTTGCTCCTTTTATGGTTTCAGGTTCGAACCCTGTGGTTGCTCATATGATGGCCACTGGAGGCTTACATGGTCGTTAACTTCAGGATCCGTGAGATTAGTCGAGGTACGCGCAAGCTAGCCCGGACACCCACATTAAACTACAAAAAAAAACAATGTATTATTGATTCATTTACGGATATTAATTAAATTATAATAAATATAGAATCGATCATCCATCATCTAACACATCAAACACCAAGGCTGGAACTCTAGGCTACCGTGTTTGTTAATTAGGAGTTTTGGTGGAGTTTGACTAAAGTATCCTTATTGTATTGTTGTTCATATCTTGATTGCTAGGAAAAAATATTTAGTATTAAGCTATATTTATAGTATGAGAAATATAGATATTATGGGATGAAAAAAAAATATTTATGAATTAATAAGAAGGGATAAGAATATTTTTTTATTTAAAAAATACTTTTTAAATTTTACAACACAGGAAGGAACGAAGAAATATTTAAATAACAAAAAACACCATAAATACAAGGATATAAATAATTAAAATATTTAATTTTTATTTATTTATATCTACACTTCCCAAGAATTATTACAACTTTTTATATATAAAAAAACTAGAAGACTATGAAAATATTGATTAAAAAAAATAAACTAGAAAAAAATATTCCATTTAAATATAAAAAACTAGAAAAACATCACAATAAAGAATAAAAAAATAAAATAGAAAAATATATGTTTTCCTAAAATAGCTACTACATCATTTCTCTTTTCTTTTAAATATATTGATAATTACAGCCTAAGCATTATTTTTTGGTCCCAGAAGTAAGTATAATTTTAGGATTTGATTCTTTAAATATTGGATATGAATCAACTGATTTAGAAAGTTTGTTTGAAAATGTGATGGAAGTTTATTTTTAAAGTATTTTTTATTTAAAAATATATTAAAATATTTTTTATATTACTGTATAAAAATGATAAAAAAACACAAAAAAATATTAATTTAAAACTAAAAAATTTAATATTTTTAAAAAACATAGATAAACCACAAAGTCAAACAATTTCTTAATGCTTGGTCTAGGTACAGCATTCTCAGAGGTATAGTTCAAAATTAACCATAGTTGAAAACACTGTAATAAATGTTGCTCTTTGATGTTTTATTACAGAAATTATAAATAATCAAATTGATAATTTTTATAACTTAATAATGGAATATTAATGAATCGTAACTTAACTGATATTTATGTAACATCTATGTTCCTCTTTTTGCCTGTCCTTCTATTTTTAAAACTGGAGAAAAATAATAATAGTGATATTGTAGCTAATACAGTGTAATGTGTTTTTTAACAAAATATTTTTTTTGTATCTTTGCAGTAGAGCATTAAAATCATAAAAAAATACCTAAAATAACACTAATTTAAATTCTTTAAACAAAAAATAATTTTAATTTAAAAACAACAAGAACTTTTTTATGCACGAAAGAGAAACAAAATTGAAATGGCATGATGCAAGTTATTTGGTGGAGTGCTCCAGTGATCGATCTGTTGATGGTTAAAAGATTCGTTGCTCCTCCTGACTTTGATGTTTACAAGCTACATTTTGAGCTACATATATGTCCAGGTGATCATGCCTTGTTGGAAGATTCTACATGCTTTGCTGATGAGCTTGATGGAAGCAAGGATTTGGGGAATCTTCAGCCCTGGGTGATAGAAACATTGAGAGGTTTGATCTAGGTGATTGTAAGAGCAATTTCCCCCACTACTTTTGTTGGGTAGTCCTTGATGGTGGCATGTGAGTTCAGTAAGGTGCTTTAGTCTTACAAATCAACATTATCTACCGGTACTCAGTTTTTGATTCGAGACTTTCAGGTGTTCAAGAGAGTGGGGTGGCATACTTCGACATGTGAATAATTCATAAATCAGAAAGCAAACTATTACTGCTTTACTATTAGTTCCATGTTGAACATGGAGAAATGCTGGAAAATGGTGTCGAGGTCGATGTCTTTTCCTTCTACAGCCTTGGATACAGGAGCATTATGCACAAGAAGCATGGTATGTGTATATCGTTGGCTTCCAGATAACCCCTCTTTAGTCTGTTCTTCTCCCGGCTGGTTTGCCTTCGCTGATAGAATGTTTGTCTCCCTTTCCTCCGATGCTACCATGCTAAATATTTTCATGCTTGGGGTATTCTTGAAAGCCTTCCGGTGATACAGAATGCCTTTTCCTCATCCCCACACTTGACAGGGCAATCTTCTTCGTATTATGTTACAGCCACCATGGATTCAGCTGGGGAAGTTTCCTTTCATAAATCTTGGCCAACCTAGTGACCCTGAACCTGGTTCGTACGAATCAACCTGTTACCCGGGCCTTCAACCCCTGGGTTGGGTGAACACCCAAAATTTTATGCTTCTACTAATAGAAGCCTTAGATAAATGAGAACATCTTTCTGCCCAGAAAAGCCACATGGAAGTTATTTTTGAGAAGAAACCCTTCTTTGTACAGGATAAAAGTTACCCAGTGGAGTGATCATGAGATCTTTTGCTGGTGTTTATGACGTTCTTTGCTCTTCATGTTGCTCAAGAATCAAGATGGCATGCTTCTACAGCCGGATGAAGATCGATCGGTTGAATGCCCTTCCTTACAACACTATTGTTGTGTGTGGTCCCGCACCATGTGATGAGGGGACCACCACATTAATCAAGAAGAGAGGCAGCTGGCTGCCTCTTTAATTTAAATGTGTCTGCCACTGTAGAAGGCAGACGAGAGAGAGGGAGAACAAATTTGAACGAGAGAGCAGAGAAAAACCGAGAGAAAGAAAGAAGAGGAGGCAGCAGAGCAGTCTGTCTTCTTTCTACGATTTCCAGTTCGTTCACCGTTGGATCGGGCTGAGATTTGGACAGCAGCTTCTAGACATGTTACTCTTCATTCTGAACGGTTGGATTGAAGATTGGTGGTGTGGAAGCTGGTCGTTTTGACAGAAAACAGGGCTGTCAGTGTTGTGAGCTTTTCTCTAACATTACTCTCTTTAATCTTGTTGTAATCCGAGAATAAGTTGTTCTTGATGATATATTTGTTGTAGCCCTTAGTTGAATCTGAGGAAGAACAATTGTGAACCCATTATTTGTGATAGTGGAAGTTTTTTGGTGGACTCCGGTCCCGTGGTTTTTCCCGCATCGGGTTTTCCACGTAAAAATCTTGGCGTTAATTTGTGTGATTGTTGCATTATATTTGTTCATTGTTTGATTCTGTTTTTACTGCACAAAGAGGAAAAAAGAATTGGGACTTGTGAATTGTGAATTGTATTCCGCTGTATTGATCCGGTTAGTTGTCCCTAGTTTTCCCAACAACTATCTACAAGTTGAATTGCGAGCAACAAACATGGGAACCTGTCAAATGTTAGGTTACCATGCAATGTTTTTGGCTCTTAATGATTCCTTCTCTCTGTTCACTTCTGGCTTCCAGTATCTGAACAGGATTGCTATACACTCTGCTGATGACAATGCGTCAAACTTTGATTGGAAAAACAAATTAATATGGTGAAGGCAAGGACCTCGATCGGTGTTTTCAACTTAGATGATCACAGCATTGAAAGGCTCGATCTTGATTGATGATTGCAAGGGGAAGTTTTCCTTTCCATCTTCTTGAAGAAACTATGATGCTACCACACCTAGTTCATGCTTCACTCTTGATGAAAACGAGCTCAAATAAGTAGTCCTAGCTAGTTTTGTGATAATTGGATTATTCGGACCCATCATTAGGGTTCTTTTTTAATTTGTACTGTAATTTTATTAGTCTACTCTTTCTTATTTAATATAATTTTTCTCCGGTCCTTAAACCTGTATTTATGTTTTAATTCTGTCATGAGTTTGCTAGCATTAAATCTGTTAGCTTTCCAAATTTTTTGATTAATTCATATGGATTTGTTAATTAGCTATAATCAATGGCTTTATATATATATATATATGAAGCATTTGTATAAGGCCAACCATTACATAATAAACCATTTAGACGGTGGATATCAATATCTTTATACCATGATTATTGTAATAATAGTTATTAAAACTGGCGTGATGTTACAGTTCGACTTGGTAATTTATAATTTAAAACTCGATTGAGAATCATTTTAAATTATTTTGGATATTTACAAATGATTGAAATTTTTTTGAGATTTGTTTTTCTTAATTTTTATGATTGAAAAGAAGATTTTAAGGCAAGGGATGATTGGGTAATAAATGTTCAATTTATAGGGACCCAATAGAGAAATAGTTTTGTTTGGGTATCCAATTAACAAATATTTGATAATCCAGGGATAAATATGTTTTTTGATTAGCTTTTCACAGCCGCCCATCGTAAGTTGTAACTGACCACTGTCTTGGCGGGACCTTTTTTTTCTTTTTTATTTCCCTCCGCCTGTGGATTTGTAATCTCTGCAAAGACTCACAGATCATGGAAATTTTTTTGAGTCAACAAAGCAAGGTGTCGCAGCCATTGTCTCAAGCTCATCTTCCATAATGCATGAACCAGGTTCGAATACTGATTTTCTTCTTGAATCCATTTTCATTAGTGGGGTCTGCGGATCGTTGCACTTGGTTTTGTTACTTGCTTTATGTGTCTCGTTTTTGTGTAAGAAACTCAGCAGGTGGGGTGATGGTGAGGGTTCTTCAGAGATGTTAATGATGAAGAGGAGGTTTTTGTGGTATAAACAGACCTTGGTCTGTTGTTTGGGTGTCTCGGTTTTTAATTTCATCTTGTGTTTGTTGAGCTACTTTTATTTGTATGGAAATGTTTTGTCTGATGGTGAAATAATGACCCTTTTGGATTTAGGGCTGAAAACACTCTCGTGGGGTGCACTTGTTGTTTATTTGCATACCCAATTCTTTAACTCAGGTGAAAAAATGTTCCCTTTGTCATTGAGAGTTTGGTGGGGTTTCTATTTGGCTATTTCTTGTTATTGCTTTGTTGTAGATGTTTTCCTTCATCGCAAACACGGGTCTTTGGAGATAGAGTGGTGTTTAGTGTCTGATGTGGTCTCTGTGTTTTCTGGATTGTTTCTTTGTTATGTTGGGTTTTTGAGAAGTGATATTCAAGATGTACTTGGAGAACCCCTTTTGAATGGTGATTCTAGTTCGATTAATAATTTGGAGACGAGTAATTCTAGGGGGGGAGATACGGTGACTCCTTTTGGAAATGCTGGTCTTTTCAGTATTCTCACCTTCTCTTGGATGAATTCTTTGATTGCTGCTGGCAATAAGAAAACTTTAGACCTTGAAGATGTTCCTCAACTTCACGGTGTTGACAGTGTGGTTGGAGCTTTTCCAGTTTTTAAAAATAAGCTTGAGTCAGATTGTGGTAGAGTTACCGGGTTCAAGCTCGCGAAAGCACTGTTCCTGTTAGTCTGGAAAGAAATTTTAAAGACAGCTTTATTGGCGTTGATATGCACGTTATGTTCTTTTGTTGGTCCCTACCTTATCGACGCTTTTGTTCAATGCCTTGAAGGGCGAGGAGAATTCAAGAATCAAGGTTATATTTTAGCTTCCACCTTTGTGGCTGCAAAGCTTGCTGAGTGCCTCGCACACAGGCATTCATCTTTTAGGTTGCAACAAATTGGAACAAGGCTCCGCGCAGTAACAGCCACGATGATTTACAACAAGAGCTTGACCATTTCCTGTCAGTCAAAGCAGGGGCATTCAAGTGGAGAAATGATCAATATTATGACAATTGATGCTGATAGACTTGGCACCTTTAGTCAGTACATACACGATCCATGGTTGGTCATCTTGCAAGTTTGTTTGGCCCTGCTGATACTGTACAGAAATTTGGGACTGGGGTCGGTTGCTGGCTTTGTTGCGACAGGAATTGTCATGTCGTTAAACTATCCTTTCGGAAGATTAGAGGAGAAGTTTCAAGACAAGTTAATGGAATCAAAAGATAAACGAATGAAGGCAACCGTGGAGATTTTGAGAAATATGAGAGTTCTCAAGCTTCAGGGATGGGAAATGAAGTTTTTGTCTAAGATTCTTGACCTCAGGGAAGTAGAGACACGGTGGCTGAAGAAATACTTCTATAATTCAGTAGTGATCACTGTTGTCTTCTGGGCTACTCCCACTGTTGTGGCTGTGGCCACCTTCGGTACTTGCATGCTAATGGGAATCCCTCTTGAATCAGGGAAGGTCTTATCTGCACTCGCAACATTCGAGATTCTTCAATCCCCAATCTATAACCTTCCCGATACAGTTTCTATGCTAATTCAGACAAAGGTTTCTCTCGACAGAATTGCATCTTTTCTTTGTCTTGATGACTTGCAGCCTGATGCTATAGAGAAGCTTCCAGGAGGCAGTTCTGATACAGCAATTGAGATTGTTGATGGAAATTTCTCTTGGGATTTGTCTTCACCCAGCGCAACATTGCAAGATATAAACTTCAAAGTGCTTAATGGTATGAAGGTAGCTGTTTGTGGTACTGTTGGTTCAGGCAAGTCGAGCTTGCTTTCCTCCATTTTGGGAGAGTTACCCAAGATCTCAGGGACACTCAAGTTGTGTGGGACAAAGGCTTATGTTGCTCAGTCACCTTGGATACAGAGTGGTACGATAGAAGAGAACATATTGTTTGGTAAGGTGATGGACAGAGAAAGGTACGATAAGGTACTTGAAGCATGTTCCCTGAAGAAGGACCTGGAAATCCTCTCATTCGGTGATCAAACGGGTATTGGTGAGAGGGGTATCAACTTGAGTGGTGGACAGAAGCAAAGAATACAGATAGCACGTGCTCTCTACCAAGATGCTCAAATCTATCTATTTGATGACCCTTTCAGTGCCGTGGATGCTCATACTGGATCTCATTTGTTTAAAGTAAACTATCCCATCTTCCTTGAAACCATTGCTTGCAGTGGACGCTAACTTTTGCTGTCGATTTCTGTAGAAAAAATTACTAGTCCAGATAAAAGCACCACCCTTTGTTTTAATTTTCCTTTTAGTTGCTTCCTCTTTTATTCTTCTTTTCGTGCCTAATTAAAAAAAAAAAAACAATTGGCATTTCTCTTACAATATACTTGTTCGATTTTGCATGACAGGAAGTTTTGCTTGGTCTTTTAAGTTCAAAAACTGTTATTTATGTTACTCATCAGGTTGAGTTCTTATCCGCTGCTGATCTAATCGTGGTGAGTAATATGCATTTGTTTTCTTCATTGCTTGTGGGATTATCATGTCTCCTATTGTTTCATTTGTTTCAACTGTACCTTCTGGTTAGGTCATGAAAGATGGAAGGATCGCGCAGGCAGGGAAGTATGACGACATTCTCAATGCAGGATCTGATTTTAAGGTACTTGTAGGTGCACTCAAGACAGCTTTATCAGTTCTTGATTCCAGACATGCAGGACCAGTGTCCGAAAATGAAAGTGTCAGAGACAACAATGGAGGCGAGAACAGTACTGATAGGATTGTACATAACGAAGGAAATAAAGATTCACAAATTGGTAAAGCAGATGAGGTAGCCGAGCCACAAGCACAACTCATTCAAGAAGAAGAGAGAGAGAAAGGCAGTGTTGGGTTTCAAATCTATTGGAAATATATCACAATAGCATACGGAGGCGCTCTGGTCCCCTTTATATTACTGGCACAACTTCTCTTTCAGATCCTTCAAATTGGTAGCACTTATTGGATGGCATGGGCAACTCCTGTGTCAAAGGATGTGAAACCTGGTGTTAGTGGATCTAGACTGTTAATCGTCTATGTATCTCTGGTTATTGGAAGTTCTTTTTGCATGCTCGCTCAAGCCATGCTTTTTGTAACAGCAGGGTACAAAACTGCAACTCTACTATTCAACAAATTGCATCTGTGCATTTTTCGTGCTCCCATGTCCTTTTTTGACGCAACCCCTAGCGGGCGAATCATTAACAGAGTATGCAATTTCAATATGTCATAGGTTCTGTATATAAGTGATTAGAATTAATTAGGGGAGGATACCAAGTTCAATACTTTTACTTCATTGATCTATTTCCTCTCGTGTAGGCTTCTACAGATCAAAGTGCATTAGATATGAAAATTCCACATACAGTTGAGGGCCTTGCCTTCGAAGCAATCATGCTTCTGGGAATCATAGCAGTGATGTCTCAAGTGGCATGGCAAGTTTTTATAGTTTCCATCCCCGTAATTGCTGCCTGTATCTGGTATCAGGTACTCCTTGTTTCTTTAAACACTCATTTACTTTTCCGAGCTCTACTTCAGTGCCCAAAATCTAATAATATCATTTGATCTCCTGATGTTTCTTCATTTGTCTCTTAATTTGTGTTTCTTTTTCCCAAGTTTTCTGAATCTTGCATGAAAATTTAAAAAGTGTCGAAGGCATTCAATGAGATGTAGCCGCTGTTTCATCATGACAAGTAATATATCTTGTTATCTATTTGACCCGCACCCGCCCTGGGCCAATTACTTTTTTTTTTCCTACAGATATTTTTGTATATATTGACTTTTTCAACGTATTTTTATACAAAAAAAAATTTATGTAAATCAAAAAGCTCATATATACATACATATAATTAAATAAATCAATAATTATATGTGTTAATAAATAATAAAAAAAATCATTAAACGATAACTAAAAATAAAATTGATAAAATTAAGAAACATATATAAATCAATATACTTAATCTTGTAAGACGAGATATTTATCTAATTGTGGTTGCTGAATTTTTTTATTAAATTTAATTTTCTATTCAGTCAAAAGATAATATAAACAGACACACATTAAATTAATTACATAAAAGAAAAAAAAAGTACAGTTGCACATAGAAATATTATCAAATGATAAATATTTTTTTAATTTTAAAAATAAATTTAATCTATATAAAAGATAAAAAAATTAGATATGGATGATAATAATATTTTCAAAAACTAAATATAGACAACATTATTAAAGCAAAGTCTTGTTTAAAAAATGTTAAATAAGAAAAAAAATCATAAAGGAATAATATTAATTGAAATATAAATTTTAAAATTATTTAAGAAAAAATAAATTAAAAAAGATATCATTTTAAATTAATATTAAAAAAAAATAGCCGGGATGTTGTGGCTTAACTCGTGAAACCTATACTCCAGGTCATGAACTCAACAATGTTCAATAATTTATTTTTCTTAAATTTATATTTAACCTTAAAAAAAAAAGCAAAAAAATAGTTCAGGCTCTCGTGTTCATGGCCAAGCGTGCCCGGGCTAGTGTAGGGAAGAACCCAGACACGTGTGTAGGCCTTTAAGCCCAGGCCCCCACGCCTGGGTTTATATATATATATATATATATATATATATATATATATATATATATTTTGTGAACCCGTGTTTTGGCCACCATGTAATAGCTGAAAATTAGGGCAATATTTTTTTTATAAAAAAATTGAAATTTTAAGTTATTTTAACCCTGAAACACCTCATCAATACCCTTAAAACACGAATCCATTAACTCAAAATATTCAAAAAAGATCCAAAAACATAAAATCAAGCCATGTTAGATTTATCTTCCTCAACTTAGATTTATTTTTTCAGGCAACATTGAGGTTCTAAACAATCACAATTAAGCCCCTCTTATCTCATGGAATCCGTGGAGACCAAAAACATTCATTTTGGTGGTCGTAAATGACTTAAACGATGACCCTCTCATCACTAGAATCCGGTTATCGTTCTCTCTCTTTAATGCAGGACTGAAAAGTAATATAAATAAACTTTTATACCAAAACCGATTTGTTTTTTAAAATTTGAGAATCTACATTTATTTTTTATTAAATTTCTGGAACGCCATCCATGTTTGATGTCCTTTTCATTTTAGCCTATTTTCTTTTAATTCCATTATTGCCTAAGAAACTAGAAGTAATTGGTGTTCAATTATGATTAAGTTGCTCAAAATAAAACTTCCAAGACCAAAATAAATTATTGAAAAATGCAAAGTATCTCTACAGTTTTGTATGTGTGAATAGTGCGACTGAATAGTGAAAGAACCAAGCGTTTTAGAGTTTCTTATATTATATAATGATTTAGCATTTAGAAAGAGTTAAGAGTTTCTTATTATAATGATTTAGCATTTAGAAACAGAGGCGTTCAAACACATTTCTTGATGCATGCAGCAATACTACATTCCCTCAGCAAGAGAGCTTTCACGGTTGATTGGAGTATGCAACGCTCCAGTTATCCAAAATTTTGCAGAAACAATTTCAGGAGCAACAACGATCAGGAGCTTTGATCAAGAATCAAGATTCGAAGAAATAAATATGAAACTAACAGATGCATATTCTCGGCCCAAATTTCATAATTCTGCTGCAATGCAATGGCTTTGCTTCCGAATGGATATGTTCAGTTCTATTACGTTTGCTTTCTGTCTGTTTCTTTTAGTCTCTTTTCCAGAAAGAACTAATCCAGGTTGGCAGTTCTTGTCTTGCACCTCTTCTCTATTTCCCTTCCTATTGTCAACCAATGAGTGAACCTGAAATACACGTTTTTTTTCTTTTCCATAGCCATTGCAGGCTTAGCTGTTATGTATGCGCTTGAGCTACACATGGCACAATTTGGGTTGATATGGTGTTTCTGCGATTGCGAGAACGAACTCATATCAGTAGAGAGAATTCTTCAGTACATTTCTATTCCTGCCGAGCCTCCTCTTGTAATTGAAGCGAACAGGCCTGACCATTCTTGGCCATCACATGGTGAAGTTGACATCGATAATCTGCAGGTAATTTTGTTCTGTTTATTGCTCCAACTGGCAGGCATTATTTTTATGTTACTAATGGCTGGATACGATGCAGGTCCGATATGCCCCACACATGCCACTTGTGCTGCGTGGTCTCTCATGCACTTTCCCAGGAGGGAAGAAAACTGGTATTGTTGGGAGAACAGGCAGTGGTAAATCTACTCTCATACAGGCTCTTTTCCGAACTGTTGAACCTGCAGCTGGTCAGATTATGATTGACAGCATTGATATCTCATTGATTGGCCTGCATGATTTAAGGTCAAGACTGAGCATTATTCCCCAGGATCCAACCATGTTCGAAGGGACTGTTAGAAGTAATCTGGACCCACTTGAAGAGTACACAGATGAACAGATCTGGGAGGTGTGTTGTTTCTATTATGTTAGCTCAATGAGGGGTGTGTTAATGCTGTTATACACGTGCCTGCGTGTTTCTTCTTAGAGTTGATGTTCAGTATTTCAAGGATTGGTGATTGAAACATAGCAAAAATGCTAACTTAAATTTGTTATGATCCCAGGTTCTGGACAAGTGCCAACTTGGAGATGAAGTTAGGAAAAAGGAAAGGAAGCTAGATTCCACAGGTTTGTCTTTCTCACCAATCACCGCTACCCCGTTTTTGTGCAATTCTTTTTAAATGGTCATCCTGGATGGTGGTGCAGTTATCGAGAATGGGGAGAACTGGAGTATGGGCCAGAGGCAGCTAGTCTGTCTTGGGCGTGTGCTACTCAAGAAAAGTAAGGTGTTGGTCCTTGATGAAGCTACTGCCTCAGTTGACACAGCCACTGATAATCTTATTCAGCAAACGCTCAGGAAGCACTTCTCTGACTGTACAGTGATAACCATTGCACATAGAATAACCTCTGTTCTTGACAGTGACATGGTTTTGCTTCTAAGTCAAGGTGAGTATGGAAACTTGATGTAGCATTGCCTGTAAATGATATGCATCCTCGATTTTCTCAAGTATTTGCAATCATGTCTCAGGTCTCATTGAGGAGTATGATTCTCCAACAAGGTTGTTAGAAAACAAGTCATCGTCATTCTCCCAACTTGTAGCAGAGTACACAGTGAGGTCAAATACCAGTTTCGAGAAATCAACTGGATTAAATTTATAGGTATGTTGATGATTATATGTAATTGTATCCTGCAAAATTATATGTAAACTATTATATCAGCAGAGGGTACAATAAGCTGAAATGCTTACTGTCTTTAAGTCAATTCCATTAAGGTTTGGTTGATGTGAAAGAATGTATTACGTTGAAGATTGCGAGATTGTCCAATGAATTGAGCAAATAAGTAAAAACCATGAAGCTAGCTTATCAAAGAATGTCTTATGATGTTAGCTTATTCTCATACCCAATTCTTTATTTCAGGTGAAATCTTTTTATGAGCTCTTCACCTCCCTCCCTCTTGTTTCTTCTTGTTTTTCTTTTTCTTGTTTTATATACATTGATCGTTGCTGGACTAGTTAAGAATCCAATTCAAATGATGTATCTAGTCCTCAATAACAAAGGCCAGTAGATGTTTATCGAACAAATACTGGGATGGAATGTGGTTTGAAAATCCCGGATAATTTTAAATAATTTAGCCTACCTGAAAATGAAACTTCATAATGATATAAATGAGAGAGGAGCAGAAAAGGCTCTGAAATTATCTAAGTATTTTTTCTTTTTTGTTCCATACGTATTATTTTATGCTTCTATCTAGATAAATGAAACCATATTTCTGCCTCCAAAATGCCGGAAAAGCCACATGAGAGTTATTTTTGAGAAAGAAACCCTTGTTTGTACAGGATAAAAGTTACTTTGTGGAGTGATCATGTGATCTTTTGTTGGAGTTTATAACGTTGTTGCTCCTTATGTTGCTCAAGATGGCATGTTTCTACAGCCGGATGGAGATCGGTTGAATTCTCTGATAGTTTAATATACTCGGATGGTTATATGTTTTATTACTGGACTTATATAAATATCTATTTATTATTAATAAAATTTTAATTTATATTTAATATTAATATAATATTAGAATAATAAATTTACAGTAAATATAAAGTTTAAGGAATAAAAATGTTTTGTAAGAAAAATTATAAAGTTGTTATAATTATGAGATTTTTATTGTATCAAAGCATTGTTCCTAAAATATTAATAATCGATATTCTTTTAAATACTGGATATTCACTAGAATCATAAAGACCAATATATTATGCACTTTTCTTTATGAAAAAAACGATTGTTCTCATAAATTGAAGCATAAAGAATACTTACAACTAATATGTAAGTATTTGTCATAAAACATGTACATTGAATTGACCCCCAAGAGAATTCTATATAGAGAGATTACTTATGTCTATGTAAAGATCCATATGACGGTTGTGTAAGTGATCACTAGGTTATTTTATATAGAGATTGTTATGCTTTAATCTTCTTATATATTATCTTAATCGAGATAACAAGAAGAAAAAGATTGAATATAACATAAATTATATGAAAGTACTTGTTCATTATCTTAGATGAATTATAAAAAATATTAATACAATTATTATATTTTAGAAATTAAATATTAAAATATAATTAATACAATGATTATATTTGTAGACCTAGAAAATCATGTAAGAATTTAATTGAGTTAATTTATAAAATTATTCTGAATTAATATATAAATATTATTCAGTAAAAAAAATTAATATTTTATTAATTTATAGGGTTTTTCATATTTCTCTATAAAGAGTAAATTATACCTCTTATTTAGAGGTTGTTGTATTTTATATAGTAAATTATGTAAGTCATAGAATAAAAAGCTATCACTTTAGAGATAACAATTCCTCTATTCCAAATAGAGATTTAAAAGATTTCTCATTATTGGTTTGTCTGGATTACGGTTGGAGGCTGTACAATTACATGACTTATGATTTGCGACAACCTAACCTTTAAAGAATTATTTAAAGTAAAAGAACATCAGATATTCAAGTAATAAATCTCTAAACAATTCTAGATCTATCCAACGAGATCTTATCAATTCCCAGAATTTTTTTTATATATTTCGGCTACATGTATACTATTCGGGAAACCCAACATTAAAAAATTTTGAATTTTTCTTTTAAAATTAATATTTTTTTTTATATTTTTAGATTGTTTTGTGATAATTGGATTATTCGGACCCATCATTAGGGTTTTTTTTACTTTGTACTGTAATTTTATTAGTCTACTCTTTCTTATTTAATATAATTTTTCTCCGGTCTTTAATCCTGTATTTATGTTTTAAGCTGTTAGCTTTCCAAATTTCTGAATCATATGGATTTGGTAGCTATAATCAATGGCATATATATATATATATCAAGCATTTGTATAAGGTTACATAATAAACCATTGACGCGGTGGATATCAATTTCTTCATAATAATAGTTATTAAATCCGCCATGATATTACAATTCGAATTGATAACCTACAATTTAAAAATGATTGAGATTCATTTTAAATTATTTTGGACATTGACTAGGTCAAATCCAATTAAAAAAAATATTGGATCAATTTCATGAATTTCTTTTGAAACTTTGTTTTTCTTAATTTTTATGATTGAAAAGAAGATTTTAAGGCAAGGGATGATTGGGCAATAAATGTTCAATTTATAGGAACCTAATAGAGAAATAGTTTTGTTTGGGTATCCAATTGACAAATATGTGGTAATCGAGGGATACATATGTTTTTTGATTAACTTTTCACAGCCGCCCATTGTAACTGACCCCTGTCTTGGCGGGACCTTTTCTTTCTTTCTTTTTTATTTCCCTCCGTCTGTGGATTTGTAATCCCTGCAAAGACTCACTGATCATGGAAATGTTTTTTGAGTCAACAGAGCAAGGTGTCGCAGCCATTGTCTCAAGCTCATCTTCCATAATGCATGCACCAGGTTCGAATATTGATTTTCTTCTTGAATCCATTTTCATTAGTGGGTTCTGTGGATCGTTGCACTTGGTTTTGTTACTTGCTTTATGTGTCTTGTTTTTGTGTAAGAAACTCAGCAGGTGGGGTGATGGAGAGGGTTCTTCAGAGATGTTAATGATGAAGAGGAGGTTTTTGTGGTATAAACAGACCTTGGTCTGTTGTTTGGGTGTCTCGGTTTTTAATTTCATCTTGTGTTTGTTGAGCTACTTTTATTTGTATGGAAATGTTTTGTCTGATGGTGAAATAATGACCCTTTTGGATTTAGGGCTTAGAACACTCTCTTGGGGTGCACTTGTTGTTTATTTGCATACCCAATTCTTTAACTCAGGTGAAAACATGTTCCCTTTGTTATTGAGAGTTTGGTGGGGTTTCTATTTGGCTATTTCTTGTTATTGCTTTTTTGTAGATGTTTTCCTTCATCACAAACACTTGTCTTTGGAGATAGAGTGCTCTTTAGTGTCTGATGTGGTCTCTGTGTTTACTGGATTGTTTCTTTGTTATGTTGGGTTTTTGAGAAGTGATATTCAAGATGTACTTGAAGAACCCCTTTTGAATGATGATTCTAGCTCGATTAATAATTTGGAGAACAGAGGGGCAGATACGGTGACTCCTTTTGGAAACGCTGGTCTTTTCAGTATTCTAACCTTTTCTTGGATGAATTCTTTAATTGCTGCTGGCAACAAGAAAACTTTAGACCTTGAAGATGTTCCTCAACTTCACGGTGTCGATAGTGTGGTTGGAGCTTTTCCAGTTTTTAAAAATAAGCTTGAGTCGGATTGTGGTAGAGTTACAAGGTTCAAGTTCGCAAAAGCTTTGTTCCTGTTAGTCTGGAAAGAAATTTTATGGACAGCTTTATTGGCGTTGATTGACACGTTAGGTTCTTATGTTGGTCCCTACCTCATCGATGTTTTTGTTCAATGCCTTGACGGGCGAGGAGAATTCAAGAATCAAGGTTACATTTTGGCTTCCGCCTTTGTGGCTGCAAAGCTTGCTGAGTGCCTCGCAGACAGGCATTCATCTTTTAGGTTGCAACAAATTGGAACAAGGCTCCGTGCAGTAACAGCCACGATGATTTACAACAAGAGCTTGACCATTTCCTGTCAGTCAAAGCAGGGGCATTCAAGTGGAGAAATGATCAATATTATGACAATTGATGCTGATAGACTTGGCACCTTTAGTCAGTACATACACGATCCATGGGTGGTCATCTTGCAAGTTTGTTTGGCCTTGCTGATACTGTACAGAAATTTGGGACTCGGGTCAGTTGCTGGCTTTGTTGCGACAGTAATTGTCATGTCGTTAAACTATCCTTTTGGAAGATTGGAGGAGAAGTTTCAAGGCAAGTTAATGGAATCAAAAGATAAACGAATGAAGGCAACCACGGAGATTTTGAGAAATATGAGAATTCTCAAGCTTCAGGGATGGGAAATGAAGTTTTTGTCTAAGATTCTTGAACTCAGGGAAGTAGAGACACGGTGGCTGAAGAAATACTTCTATACTTCAGTAGTGATCACTGTTGTCTTCTGGGCTACTCCCACTGTTGTGGCTGTGGCCACCTTCGGTACTTGCATGCTAATGGGAATCCCGCTTGAATCAGGGAAGGTCTTATCTGCACTCGCAACATTCGAGATTCTTCAATACCCAATCTATAACCTTCCCGATACAGTTTCTATGCTAATTCAGACAAAGGTTTCTCTCGACAGAATTGCATCTTTTCTTTGTCTTGATGACTTGCAGCCTGATGCTATAGAGAAGCTTCCAGGAGGCAGTTCTGATACAGCAATTGAGATTGTTGATGGAAATTTCTCTTGGGATTTGTCTTCATCCAGGGCAACATTGAAAGATATAAACTTCAAAGTGCTCAATGGTATGAAGGTAGCTGTTTGTGGTATTGTTGGTTCAGGCAAGTCGAGCTTGCTTTCCTCCATTTTGGGAGAGTTACCCAAGATCTCAGGGACACTCAAGTTGTGTGGGACAAAGGCGTATGCTGCTCAGTCACCTTGGATACAGAGTGGTACGATAGAAGAGAACATATTGTTTGGTAAGGTGATGGACAGAGAAAGGTACGATAAGGTACTTGAAGCATGTTCCCTGAAGAAGGACCTGGAAATCCTCTCATTCGGTGATCAAACGGGTATTGGTGAGAGGGGTATCAACTTGAGTGGTGGACAGAAGCAAAGAATACAGATAGCACGTGCTCTCTACCAAGATGCCCAAATCTATCTATTTGATGACCCTTTCAGTGCCGTGGATGCTCATACTGGATCTCATTTGTTTAAAGTAAACTATCCCATCTTCCTTGAAACCATTGCTTGCAGTGGATGCTAACTTTTGCTTTCGATTTCTGTAGAAAAAATTACTAGTCCAGATAAAAGCACCACCCTTTGTTTTAATTTTCCTTTTAGTTGCTTCCTCTTTTATTCTTCTTTTCATGCCTAAATAAATAATAAAAAAAAAAACAATTGGCATTTCTCTTACAGCATACTTGTTCGATTTTGCATGACAGGAAGTTTTACTTGGTCTTTTAAGTTCAGAAACTGTTATTTATGTTACTCATCAGGTTGAGTTCTTATCCGCTGCTGATCTAATCTTGGTGAGTAATATGCATTTGTTTTCTTCATTGCTTGTGGGATTATCATGTCTCCTATTGTTTCATTTGTTTCAACTGTACCTTCTGGTTAGGTCATGAAAGATGGAAGGATCGCGCAGGCTGGGAAGTATGACGAAATTCTCAATTCAGGATCTGATTTTAAGGTACTTGTAGGTGCACACAAGGCAGCTTTATCAGTTCTTGATTCCAGACAGGCAGGAGCAGTTTCCGAAAATGAAAGTGTCAGAGACAACAATGGAGGCGAGAACAGTACTAATGGGATTGTTCATAACGAAGGAAATAAAGATTCACAAATTGGTAAAGCAGATGAGGTAGCCGAGCCACAAGCACAACTCATTCAAGAAGAAGAGAGAGAGAAAGGCAGTGTTGGGTTTCAAATCTATTGGAAATATTTCACAACAGCATACGGAGGAGCTCTGGTGCCCTTTATATTACTGGCACAACTTCTCTTTCAGATCCTTCAAATTGGTAGCACTTATTGGATGGCATGGGCAACTCCTGTGTCAAAGGATGTGAAACCTGTTGTTAGTGGATCTAGACTGTTAATCGTCTATGTATCTCTGGTTATTGGAAGTTCTTTTTGCATGCTCGCTCAAGCCATGCTTCTTGTAACAGCAGGGTACAAAACTGCAACTCTACTATTCAACAAATTGCATCTGTGCATTTTTCGTGCTTCCATGTCCTTTTTTGAGGCAACCCCTAGCGGACGAATCATTAACAGAGTATGCAATTTCAATATGTCTTAGGTTCTGTATATAAGTGATTAGAATTAATTAGGGGAGGATACCAAGTTCAATACTTTTACTTCATTGATCTATTTCCTCTCGTGTAGGCTTCTACAGATCAAAGTGCATTAGATATGGAAATTCCACATACAGTTGAGGGCCTTGCCTTCGAAGCAATCATGCTTCTGGGAATCATAGCAGTGATGTCTCAAGTGGCATGGCAAGTTTTTATAGTTTCCATCCCCGTAATTGCTGCCTGTATCTGGTATCAGGTACTCCTTGTTTCTTTAAACACTCATTTACTTTTCCGAGCTCTACTTCAGTGCCCAAAATCTAATAATATCATTAGATCTCCTGATGTTTCTTCATTTGTCTCTTAATTGTGTTTCTTTTTCCCAATTTTTCTGAATCTTGCATGAAAATTTGAAATTGTCGAAGGCATTCAATGAGATGTAGCCGCTGTTTCATCATGACAAGTAATATTTCTAATTAGCTATTTGACGTGCACCCCGCCATGGGCCAATTACTTTTTTTTCTAAAAATGTTTTTGTATATATTGATTTTTTCAATGTATTTTTATACATAAAACAAAATTTATGTAAATCAAAAAGCTTATGTATATATATGTAATTAAATAAATAGATAATTACATGTGTTAATAAATGATAAAAAAAATCATTAATAATAACTCAAAATAAAATTAAAAAAATCAAGAAACATGTATAAATTAAGATATTTATCTAATTGTGATTACTGAATTTGTTTATTAAATTTAATTTTCTATTCAGTCAAAAGATAATAGAAACAAATACATATTAAATTAATTAAATAAAAGAAAAGAAAAAAAAAGTATAATTGCACATTAAAATTATTATCAAATGATAAATATTTGTTTATTTTTAAAAATAAATTTAATCTATATAAAAAATAAAAAAATTAGATATGGATGATAATAATATTTTCAAAAACTAAATATAGACAACATTATTAAAGCAAAGTTTTTGTTCTAAAAAGGTTAAATAAGAAAAATATATCAGAAATGAGGGATATTATTTGAAATATAAATTTAAAAATTATTTAAGAAAAAAGACATTAAAAAAGATATCATTTTAAAAAATCAATATTACAAAAAAATAGCTTGGATGTTGTGACTTAACTCGTGAAACTTATATTCCAGGTTATGAACTCAACAAGGTTCAATAATTTTTGTTCTTAAATTTATATTTAACCTTAAAAAAAAAGGGCAAAAAAATAGTTCAGGCTCTCGTGTTCATGGCCAAGCGCGCCCGAGCCAGTGCAGGGAAGAACCTAGGCATGTGTGCAGGCCTTTAAGCCTAGACCCACACGCCTGGGTTTTATATATATATATATTGTGAGCCCATATTTTAGCCACCAAGTAATGGTAAGATAATATTTTTTTTTATAAAAAAACTCAATTTTTAAGTCATTTTAACCCTGAAACACCTCATCAATATTCTTTAAACACGAAACCATTCACCCATTAACTCAAAATATCCAAAAAAAATCCAAAAACATAAAATCAAGCCATGTTAGATTTATCTTTCTCGACTTAGATCTATTTTTTCAGGCAATATTGAGATTCTAAACAATCACCATTAAATCCCTTTTATCTCATGGAACTCGTCGAGATAAAAAAACATCCATTTTGGTGGTCATAAATAACTTAAACGATGACCCTCTTATCACTAGAATTTGATAACCATTCTTTTTCTAATCTGTGACTGAAAAGTACTATAAATAAACTTTCATACCAAAACTGATTTGTTTTTTAAAGTTTGAAAATCTAAGTGTAATTTTTTTAAAAATTTCTGACATGCCACCCATGTTTGATGGCCTTTTCATTTTAGTCCATTTTCTTTTAGTTCCATTATAGCCTAAGAAACTAGAAGTAATTGGTGTTCAATTATAATTAAATTGCTCAAAATAAAAATTCAAGACCAAAATAAATTATTGACAAATGCAAAATATGTCTACAGTTTTGTATTTGTGTGAATAGTGTGACTGAATACCAAAATCGATTTGTTTTTTAAAGTTTGAAAATGTAAGTGTATTTTTTAAAAAATTTCTGGCATGCCAACCATTTTTTATGTCCTTTTCATTTTAGTCCATTTTCTTTTAGTTCCATTATAGCCTAAGAAACTAGAAGTAATTGGTGTTCAATTATGATTAAATTGCTCAAAATAAAACTTTCAAGACCAAAATAAATTATTGAAAAATGCAAAGTATCTCTACAGTTTTGTATTTGTGTGAATAGTGCGACTGAATAGTGAAAGAACCAAGCGTTTTAGAGTTTCTTATATTATATAATGATTTAGCATTTAGAAAGAGTTAAGAGTTTCTTATTATAATGATTTAGCATTTAGAAACAGAGGCGTTCAAACACATTTCTTGATGCATGCAGCAATACTACATTCCCTCAGCAAGAGAGCTTTCACGGTTGATTGGAGTATGCAACGCTCCAGTTATCCAAAATTTTGCAGAAACAATTTCAGGAGCAACAACGATCAGGAGCTTTGATCAAGAATCAAGATTCGAAGAAATAAATATGAAACTAACAGATGCATATTCTCGGCCCAAATTTCATAATTCTGCTGCAATGCAATGGCTTTGCTTCCGAATGGATATGTTCAGTTCTATTACGTTTGCTTTCTGTCTGTTTCTTTTAGTCTCTTTTCCAGAAAGAACTAATCCAGGTTGGCAGTTCTTGTCTTGCACCTCTTCTCTATTTCCCTTCCTATTGTCAACCAATGAGTGAACCTGAAATACACGTTTTTTTTTCTTTTCCATAGCCATTGCAGGCTTAGCTGTTACGTATGCGCTTGGCCTACACACGGCACAATCTGTGTTGATATGGTGTTTCTGCAATTGCGAGAACAAACTCATATCAGTAGAGAGAATTCTTCAGTACATCTCTATTCCTTCCGAGCCTCCTCTTGTAATTGAAGCGAACAAGCCTGACCATTCTTGGCCATCACATGGTGAAGTTGACATCGATAATCTGCAGGTAATTTTGTTCTGTTTATTGCTCCAACTGGCATGCATTATTTTTATGTTACTAATGGATGGATACGATGCAGGTCCGATATGCCCCACACATGCCACTTGTGCTGCGTGGTCTCTCATGCACTTTCCCAGGAGGGAAGAAAACTGGTATTGTTGGGAGAACAGGCAGCGGTAAATCTACTCTCATACAGGCTCTTTTCCGAACTGTTGAACCTGCAGCTGGTCAGATTATGATTGACAGCATTGATATCTCATTGATTGGCCTGCATGATTTAAGGTCAAGACTGAGCATTATTCCCCAGGATCCAACCATGTTCGAAGGGACTGTTAGAAGTAATCTGGACCCACTTGAAGAGTACACAGATGAACAGATCTGGGAGGTGTGTTGTCTGTATTATGTTAGCTCAGTGAGGGGTGTGTTGATGCTGTTATACACGTGCCTGCGTGTTTCTTCTTAGAATCGATGTTCAGTATTTCAAGGATTGGTGATTGAAACATAGCACAAATGCTAACTTAAATTTGTTATGATCCCAGGTTCTGGACAAGTGCCAACTTGGAGATGAAGTTAGGAAAAAGGAAAGGAAGCTAGATTCCACAGGTTTGTCTTTCTCACCAATCACCGCTACCCTATTTTTGTGCACATCTTTTTAAATGGTCATCCTGGATGGTGGTGCAGTTATCGAGAATGGGGAGAACTGGAGTATGGGCCAGAGGCAGCTAGTCTGTCTCGGGCGTGTGCTCCTCAAGAAAAGTAAGGTCTTGGTCCTTGATGAAGCTACTGCCTCAGTTGACACAGCCACTGATAATCTTATTCAGCAAACGCTCAGGCAGCACTTCTCTGACTGTACAGTGATAACCATTGCACATAGAATAACCTCTGTTCTTGACAGTGACATGGTTTTGCTTCTAAGTCATGGTGAGTATGGAAACTCGATGTAGCATTGCCTGTAAATGATATGCATCCTCGATTTTCTGAAGTATTTGCAATCATGTCTCAGGTCTCATTGAGGAGTATGATTCTCCAACAAGGTTGTTAGAAAACAAGTCATCATCATTCTCACAACTTGTAGCAGAGTACACAGTGAGGTCAAATACCCGTTTCGAGAAATCAACTGGATTAAATTTATAGGTATGTTGATGATTATATGTAATTGTATTCTGCAAAATTATATGTAAACTATTATATCAGCAGAGGGTACAATAAGCTGAAATGCTTACTGTCTTTAAGTCAATTGCATTAAGGTTTGGTTGATGTGAAAGAATGTCTTATGTTGATGATTGCGAGATTGTCCAATGAATTGAGCAAATAAGTAAAAACCATGAAGCTAGCTTATCAAAGAATGTCTTATGATGTTAGCTTATTCTCATACCCAATTCTTTATTTCAGGTGAAATCTTTTTATGAGCTCTTCTCCTTCCTCCCTCTTATTTCTTATTGTTTTTCATTGTTCTTGTTTTATATACATTGATCGTTGCTGGACTAGTTAAGAATCCAATTCAAATGATGTATCTAGTCCTCAATAACAAAGGGCAGTAGATGTTTCTCGAACAAATACTGGGATGGAATGTGGTTTGAAAATCCCGGATAATTTTAAATAATTTAGCCTACCTGAAAATGAAACTTCATAATGATATAAATGAGAGAGGAGCAGAAAAGGCTCTGAAATTATCTCAGTATTTTTTCTTTTTTGTTCCATTGCTTTAAGATGGTGTGGAAGTCGATGGTTGCTCCACTGTTTGTTATACCTTCTACAACCTTAAATACAGAAGCATTATGCACATGAAGCGTGATATGCAGCGTTGGCTTCCGGAGAACCCTTCTTTAGTCTGTTCTTCTCACGGCTAGTTTGCCTTCGCTGACAGAGATCATGTTTGTCTCCCTTTCCTCCGATGCTACCATGCTAAATATTTTCATGCTTGGGGCATTCTTGAAAGCCTTCCGATGATACAGAAGATGCCTTTTCCTCATCCCCACACGTGACAAGGCAATCTTCTTCTTCGTATTATGCTACAACCATCATTGATTCAGCTGGGGAAGTTTCTTTTCAGAAATTTTGGTCGACCCAGTGATCCCGAGCCTGGTCTGGGTTAGGTTTTACTTCAAACTGTTGTCCTTTTTTTTTTTTTTAATCAAAACAAAGTTGTTTGTTTAATAGGTTTTAAAAAATCACAGTTTGGATTGACCACCGACCTGTGACCCGGGCTTTCAACCCCTGGTTGGGTGAACACGTAAAATTTTATGCTTCTATTTAGATAAATGAAACCATATTTCTGCCTCCAAAATGCCGGAAAAGCCACAAGGAAATTTTTTTTTGAGAAAGAAACCCTTCTTTGTATAGGATCAAAGTTACTTTGTGAAGAATCATCTAGGTGGTGGCCCAATGGTAAGAACTTGGGACTAAGGGGTTTGCTCCCTCTTAGGTCTCAGGTTCGAACCCTGTGGTCGCTCATATGATGGCCACTGGAGGCTTACATGGTCGTTAACTTCAGGGCTCGTGGGATTAGTCAAGGTGCGCGCAAGCTGGCCCGGACACCCACGATAATAATAAAAAAAAAAGTTACTTTGTGGAGTTATCGTGTGATCTTTTGCTGGAGTTTATAACGTTGTTGCTCAAGATGGCATGTTTCTACAGCCGGATGGAGATCGGTTGGATTCTCTTAAATATTGGATATTTGCTAGGATTGTAGAGACTAATATATTATACATTTTTTTTGAAAGAAACAATTGTTCTCATAAATTGAAGTATAAAGAATACTTATAACTAATATGTAGGTATTTTTCATAAAACATGTACATTAAATTGATTCACATGAGAATTTTATATAAAAAGATCACTTATGTTTATGTAAAGATTCATATGATGATTGTGTACGTGATCACTAAGTTATTTTATATAGAGTTTGTTATGCTTTGATCTTCTTACATGCTATCTTAATCGAGATAACAAAAGAGTAGAGATTGAATATAATATGAATTATATGAAAATACTTGATTCATCACCTTAGGTAAATTAGAAAAAATATTAATACAATTATTATATTTTAGAAATTAAAAATTAAAATATAATTAATACAAAAATTATAATTCTAAACCTAAAAAAATCAAGGTAATATTCAACCAATGAAAGTTGAAATTTGAGCAACAAACATGGCAACCTGTCAAATGTTTAGGTGAATATGCAATGTTTTTGTCCCTTAACGACTCATTTTCTTTGTTCCAGTATCTGAACAAGAATGATATATACTTTGGTGATGACAATGAATCAAACTGTGATTGGAAAAATAAACAAATCTGGTGAAGGCAAGGATCTAACTGGTGTATTCAACTTAGATGATCACAACATTGAAAGGCTCGATCTTGATTGATGATTGCAAGGGGAAGTTTTCCTCTCCATCTTCTCGAATAAACTATGATGCTACCACACCTAGTTGATGCTTCCCTCTTGATGAATAATAGTTATTAAATCGGGTGTGATGCTACAAATTGACTTAATAATCTACAATTTAAAATTTAATTAAGATTCATTTAAAATTATTTTGGACATTGACTAGGCCAAATCCAATGAAAAAATATCGGATCAATTCCATGAATTTCTTTTGAAACTTTGTTTTAAGAAATTTGTTTTCTTAATTTTTATGATTGAAAAGAAGATTTTAAGGCAAGGGATGATTGGGTAATAAATGTTCAGTTTATAGGGACTCAATAGAGAAATAGTTTTGTTTGGGTATCCAATTGACAAATATGTGATAATCGAGGGATAGATATGTTTTTGATCAACTTTTCACGGCCGCTAAATCTAATTGTAACTGACCCCTGTTTTAGCGGGAACTTTTTTATTTATTTCCCTCCGACTGTGGATTTGTAATCCCTGCAAAGGCTCACAGATCATGGAATTTTTTTTTTGAGGCAACAGAGCAAGGTGTCGCAGCCATTGTTTCAAGCTCATCTTCCATAATGCATGCTCCAGGTTCAAATATTGATTTTCTTCTTCAATCCAATTTCATTAGTGGGTTCTGTGGATCGTTGCACTTGGTTTTGTTACTTGCTTTATGTGTCTCGTTTTTGTGTAAGAAACTCAGCAGGTGGGGTGATGGAGAGGGTTCTTCAGAGATGTTAATGATGAAGAGGAGGTTTTTGTGGTATAAACAGACCTTGGTCTGTTGTTTGGGTGTCACGGTTTTTAATTTCATCTTGTGTTTGTTGAGCTACTTTTATTTGTATGGAAATGTTTTGTCTGATGGTGAAATAATGACCCTTTTGGATTTAGGGATTAGAACACTCTCTTGGGGTGCACTTGTTGTTTATTTGCATACCCAATTCTTTAACTCAGGTGAAAACATGTTCCCTTTGTTATTGAGAGTTTGGTGGGGTTCCTATTTGGCTATTTCTTGTTATTGCTTTCTTGTAGATGTTTTCATTCATCACAAACACGGGTCTTTGGAGATAGAGTGGTATTTGGTGTCTGATGCGGTCTCTGTGCTTACTGGATTGTTTCTTTGTTATGTTGGGTTTTTGAGAAGCGATATTCAAGATGTACTTGGAGAACCCCTTTTGAATGGTGATTCTAGTTCGATTAATAATTTGGAGACAAGTAATTCTAGGGGGGGAGATACGGTGACTCCATTTGGAAATGCTGGTCTTTTCAGTATTCTCACCTTCTCTTGGATGAATTCTTTAATTGCTGCTGGCAATAGGAAAATTTTAGACCTTGAAGATGTTCCTCAACTTCACGGTGTTGACAGTGTGGTTGGAGCTTTTCCAGTTTTTAAAAATAAGCTTGAGTCAGATTGTGGTAGAGCTACCAGGTTCAAGCTCGCGAAAGCACTGTTCCTGTTAGTCTGGAAAGAAATTTTAAAGACAGCTTTATTGGCGTTGACACACACGTTATGTTCTTATGCTGGTCCCTACCTTATCGACGCTTTTGTTCAATGCCTTGAAGGGCGAGGAGAATTCAAGAATCAAGGTTATATTTTGGCTTCCACCTTTGTGGCTGCAAAGCTTGCTGAGTGCCTCGCACACAGGCATTTATCTTTTAGGTTGCAACAAATTGGAACAAGGCTCCGTGCAGCAACAGCCACGATGATTTACAACAAGAGCTTGACCATTTCCTGTCAGTCAAAGCAGGGGCATTCAAGTGGAGAAATGATCAATATTATGACAATTGATGCTGATAGACTTGGCATCTTTAGTTGGTACATACACGATCCATGGTTGGTCATCTTGCAAGTTTGTTTGGCCTTGCTGATACTGTACAGAAATTTGGGACTCGGGTCAGTTGCTGGCTTTGTTGCGACAGTAATTGTCATGTCGTTAAACTATCCTTTCGGAAGATTAGAGGAGAAGTTTCAAGACAAGTTAATGGAATCAAAAGATAAACGAATGAAGGCAACCGTGGAGATTTTGAGAAATATGAGAATTCTCAAGCTTCAGGGATGGGAAATGAAGTTTTTGTCTAAGATTCTTGAACTCAGGGAAGTAGAGACACGGTGGCTGAAGAAATACTTCTATAATTCAGTAGTGATCACTGTTGTCTCTTGGGCTACTCCCACTGTTGTGGCTGTGGCCACCTTCGGTACTTGCATGCTAATGGGAATCCCGCTTGAATCAGGGAAGGTCTTATCTGCACTCGCAACATTTGGGATTCTTCAATCCCCAATCTATAACCTTCCCGATACAGTTTCTATGCTAATTCAGACAAAGGTTTCTCTCGACAGAATTGCATCTTTTCTTTGTCTTGATGACTTGCAGCCTGATGCTATAGAGAAGCTTCCAGGAGGCAGTTCTGATACAGCAATTGAGATTGTTGATGGAAATTTCTCTTGGGATTTGTCTTCACCCAGCGCAACATTGAAAGATATAAACTTCAAAGTGCTGAATGGTATGAAGGTAGCTGTTTGTGGTACTGTTGGTTCAGGCAAGTCGAGCTTGCTTTCCTCCATTTTGGGAGAGTTACCCAAGATCTCAGGGACACTCAAGTTGTGTGGGACAAAGGCGTATGTTGCTCAGTCACCTTGGATACAGAGTGGTACGATAGAAGAGAACATATTGTTTGGTAAGGAGATGGACAAAGAAAGGTACGATAAGGTACTTGAAGCATGTTCCCTGAAGAAGGACCTGGAAATCCTCTCATTCGGGGATCAAACAGTTATTGGTGAGAGGGGTATCAACTTGAGTGGTGGACAGAAGCAAAGAATACAGATAGCACGTGCTCTCTACCAGGATGCCCAAATCTATCTATTTGATGACCCTTTCAGTGCCGTGGATGCTCATACTGGATCTCATTTGTTTAAAGTAAACTATCCCATCTTCCTTGAAACCATTGCTTGCAGTGGACGCTAACTTTTGCTTTCGATTTCTGTAGAAAAAATTACTAGTCCAGATAAAAGCATCACCCTTTGTTTTAATTTTCCTTTTAGTTGCTTCCTCTTTTATTCTTCTTTTCGTGCCTAATTAAAAAAAAATAAAAATTGGCATTTCTCTTACAATATACTTGTTCGATTTTGCATGACAGGAAGTTTTGCTTGGTCTTTTAAGTTCAAAAACTGTTATTTATGTTACTCATCAGGTTGAGTTCTTATCCGCTGCTGATCTAATCTTGGTGAGTAATATGCATTTGTTTTCTTCATTGCTTGTGGGATTATCATGTCTCCTATTGTTTCATTTGTTTCAACTGTACCTTCTGGTTAGGTCATGAAAGATGGAAGGATCGCGCAGGCTGGGAAGTATGACGAAATTCTCAATTCAGGATCTGATTTTAAGGTACTTGTAGGTGCACATAAGGCAGCTTTATCAGTTCTGGATTCCAGACAGGCAGGAGCAGTTTCCGAAAATGAAAGTGTCAGAGACAACAATGGAGGGGAGAACAGTACTGATAGGATTGTACATGACGAAGGAAATAAAGATTCACAAATTGGTAAAGCAGATGACGTAGCCGAGCCACAAGCACAACTCATTCAAGAAGAAGAGAGAGAGAAAGGCAGTGTTGGGTTTCAAATCTATTGGAAATATATCACAACAGCATACGGAGGAGCTCTGGTGCCCTTTATATTACTGGCACAACTTCTCTTTCAGATCCTTCAAATTGGTAGCACTTATTGGATGGCATGGGCAACTCCTGCGACAAAGGATGTGAAACCTGGTGTTAGTGGATCTAGACTGTTAATCGTCTATGTATCTCTGGTTATTGGAAGTTCTTTTTGCATCCTGGCTCGAGCCATGCTTCTTGTAACAGCAGGGTACAAAACTGCAACTCTACTATTCAACAAATTGCATCAGTGCATTTTTCGTGCTCCCATGTCCTTTTTTGACGCAACCCCTAGTGGACGAATCATTAACAGAGTAAGCAATTTCTGTGTGTCTTGTGCTCTTTATATAAGTGATTATAATTAATTAGGGGAGAGTACCATGTTCAGTATTTTTACCTCATTGATCTATTTCCTCTCATTTAGGCTTCTAAAGATCAAAGTGCACTAGAAATGCAAATTCCAGATCTAGTTGGGGGTCTTGCCTTCGAAGCAATCATGCTTCTGGGAATCATAGCAGTGATGTCTCAAGTGGCATGGCAAGTTTTTATAGTTTCCATCCCCGTAATTGCTGCCTGTATCTGGTATCAGGTACTCCTTGTTTCTTTAAACACTCATTTACTTTTCCGAGCTCTACTTCAGTGCCCAAAATCTAATAATATCATTTGATCTCCTGATGTTTCTTCATTTGTCTCTTAATTTGTGTTTCTTTTTCCCAAGTTTTCTGAATCTTGCATGAAAATTTAAAAAATAGTGTCGAGGACATGCAATGAGATGTAGTCCCTGTTTCATCGTGACAGTAATATATCTTTTATAAAAAATATATATTTTGAAGTCATTTTAACCCAGAAGCACATCACCAATATCCTTGAAATACCCTAAACGAATCCATTAACTCAAAATATCCAAAAAAGATCCAAAAACATGAAATCAAGCCATGTTAGATTTATCTTCCTTGGCTTAGATTTATTTTTTCAAGCAACATTGAGGCTCTAAACAATCACCATTATGCCCTTCTCATCTCATGGAATCCGTGGAGACCAAAAACATCTATTTTGGTGGTCGTAAATGACTTGATCAGTGACCTTCTCTCTTATCACTGAAATCCGGTGACCATTCTCTTTTTAATCAGGGACTGAAAAATACTATAAATAAATTTTTATACCAAAACTGATTTTTTTTTAAATCTAAAGGGACATAAATTGTCTAATTTGTTTTGTTTTTAAAGTTTGAGAATCTAAGTATATTTTTAAAAAGAATTTCTGGCACACCACCCATCTTTGACGCCGTCTTCATTTTAGTTCATTTTCTTTTAATTCCACTATTGCCTAAGAAACTGGAAGTAATTGGTGTTCAATTATGATTAAATTGCTCAAAATAAAACTTCGAGGATAAAAATAAATTATTGAAAAATGCAAAGTATGTCTACAATGTTTTGTGTTTGTGTGAATTGTGCGACTGAACAATGAAAGAACACGCATTTTAGAGTTTCTTATTATAATGATTTAGCATTTAGAAAGAGAAGAGTTCTAACACATTTCTTGATGCATGCAGCAATATTACATACCTGCAGCAAGAGAGCTTTCACGGTTGATTGGAGTATGCAATGCTCCAGTTATCCAAAATTTTGCAGAAACAATTTCAGGAGCAACAACGATCAGGAGCTTTGATCAAGAATCAAGATTCCAAGAAATAAATATGAAACTAACAGATGCATATTCTCGGCCCAAATTTCATAATTCTGCTGCAATGCAATGGCTTTGCTTCCGCATGGATATGTTCAGTTCTGTTACGTTTGCTTTCTGTCTGTTTCTTTTAGTCTCTTTTCCAGAAAGAACTAATCCAGGTAGGCAGTTCTTGTCTTGTATCTGTTCTTTATTTCCATTCCTATTGTCAACCAATGATTGAACCTGAAATACACGTTTTTTCTTTTCTTTTTCATAGCCATTGCAGGCTTAGCTGTTACATATGCGCTTGAGCTACACATGGCACAATTTGGGTTGATATGGAATTTCTGCATTTGTGAGAACAAACTCATATCAGTAGAGAGAATTCTTCAGTACATGTCTATTCCTGCTGAGCCTCCTCTTGTAATTGAATCAAAGAGGCCTGACCATTCTTGGCCATCACATGGTAAAATTGATATCGATAATCTACAGGTAATTTTGTTATGTTTATTGCTCCAATTGGCAGGCATTATTTTTATGTTACTAATGGCCGGATACGGTGCAGGTCCGATATGCCCCACACATGCCACTGGTGCTGCGTGGTCTCTCATGCACTTTCCCAGGAGGGAAGAAAACTGGTATTGTTGGGAGAACAGGCAGCGGTAAATCTACTCTCATACAGGCTCTTTTCCGAACCGTTGAACCTGCAGCTGGTCAGATTATGATTGACAGCATTGATATCTCATTGATTGGCCTGCATGATTTAAGGTCAAGACTGAGCATTATTCCCCAGGATCCAACCATGTTCGAAGGGACTGTGAGAAGTAATCTGGACCCACTTGAAGAGTACACAGATGAACAGATCTGGGAGGTGTGTTGTCTCTATTATGTTAGCTAAATGAGGGGTGTGTTGATGCTGTTATACACGTGCTTGCGTGTTTCTTCTTAGAATTGATGTTCAGTGTTTCAAGGATTGGTGATTGAAACATAGCACAAGTGCTAACTTAAATTTGTTATGATCCCAGGTTCTGGACAAGTGCCAACTTGGAGATGAAGTTAGGAAAAAGGAAAGGAAGCTAGATTCCACAGGTTTGTCTTTCTCACCAATCACCGCTACCCCATTTTTGTGCACATCTTTTTAAATGGTCATCCTGGATGGCGGTGCAGTTATCGAGAATGGGGAGAACTGGAGTATGGGCCAGAGGCAGCTAGTCTGTCTTGGGCGTGTGCTCCTCAAGAAAAGTAAGGTCTTGGTCCTTGATGAAGCTACTGCCTCAGTTGACACAGCCACTGATAATCTTATTCAGCAAACGCTCAGGCAGAACTTCTCTGACTGTACAGTGATAACCATTGCACATAGAATAACCTCTGTTCTTGACAGTGACATGGTTTTGCTTCTAAGTCAAGGTGAGTATGGATACTTGATGTAGCATTGCCTGTAAATGATATGCATCCTCGATTTTCTGAAGTATTTGCAATCATGTCTCAGGTCTCATTGAGGAATATAATTCGCCAACAAGGTTGTTAGAAAACAAGTCATCGTCATTCTCCCAACTTGTAGCAGAGTACACAGTGAGGTCAAATACCCGTTTCGAGAAATCAACTGGATTAAATTTATAGGTATGTTGATGATTATATGCAATTGTATTCTGCAAAATTATATGTAAACTATTATATCAGCAGAGGGTACAATAAGCTGAAATGTTTACTGTCTTTAAGTCAATTGCATTAAGGTTTGGTTGATGTGAAAGAATGTATTATGTTGATGATTGCGAGATTGTCCAGTGAATTGAGCAAATAAGTAAACACTATGAAGCTAGCTATCAAAGAATGTCTTATGATGTTAGCTTATTCTCATACCCAAATCTTTATTTCAGGTGAAATTTTTTTATGAGTTCTTCTCCTTCCTCCCTCTTGTTTCTTATTGTTTTTCTTTGTTGTTGTTTTATATACATTGATCATTGCTGGATTAGTTAAGAATCCAATTCAAATGATGTATCTAGTCCTCAATAACAAAGGGCAGTAGATGTTTCTCGAACAAATACTGGGATGGAATGTGGTTTGAAAAATTCCGGATAATTTTAAATAATTTAGCCTACCTGAAAATGAAATCTCAAAATGATATAAATGGGAGTGGAGTAGAAAAGGCTCTGAAATTATCTCCGTAGCTTTAAAATGGTGTCGAAGTCGATGGTTGCTCCCCTGTTTGCTGTACCTTCGACAACCTTAGATACTGGAGCATTATGCACAAGAAGCATGGTATGTGTATATCGTTGGCTTCCGGATAACCCTTCTTTAGTCTGTTCTTCTCACGGCTGGTTTGCCTTTGCTGATAGAGATCATGTTTATCTCCCTTTCCTCCGATGCTACCATGCTAAATATTTTCATGCTTGGGGTATTCTTGAAAGCCTTCCGGTGAAACAGAATGCCTTTTCCTCATCCCCACACTTGACAAGGCAATCTTCTTCGTATTATGTTACAGCCATCATGGATTCAGCTGGGGAAGTTTCATTTCATAAATTTTAGTCAACCCAGTGACCCTGAGCCTGGTTTGGGTTAGGTTTTACTTCAAACTGTTTTTTTTTTTTACTAAAACGAAGTTGTTTGAGAGATTTTAAAAAATCATAGTTTGGATTGACAGCAGATTTCCGACCTGTGACCTGGGATTTCAACCCCTGGGTTGGGTGAACACCTAAAATTTTATGCTTCTATTTAGATAAATGAAACCATATTTCTACCTCCAAAATGCCGGAAAAGCCACAAAGGAGTTATTTCTGAGAAAGAAACCCTTCTTTGTAGAGGATAAAAGTTACTTAGTGGAGTGATCGTGTGATCTTTTGCTGGAGTTTATAACATTGTCGCTACTCTTGTTGCTCAAGATGGCGTTTTTCTACAGCCGTGTGAATATATGTTGGTTGGTTATATGTGATATTGTTATATTCATATAAATATATATTTATTATTAATAAAAATTTAATTTATTTTTAAAATTATATAATATTTAATTTATAAATTTATAATAAAAATAAAGTCTATTAAATAAAAATACTTTGCATAAAAAACTACGAAGTTATTATAATTATGAGATTTTAATTACCTCAAAGTATTGTTTTTAAAATATTTTTAATCGATGCTTTTTTAAATACTAGATGTTAACTAGAACCGTAAAAACTAATATATATTATGTTTTTTTTTATAAAAAAATAATTCTCATGAATCGAGATAATGTTGGATTTCTGTTGGTCCAACAGAAGAGCTAGCAAGTGGATCTGCAAGTAGCCATTCTGCATGTCGTAGCTAAACTCCCTCCTGCTTCATGTTTTGTGCATCATGGGATAGAATCTTCTACAGCTGAGTTGTGAGTGTGTGAAGCCTCTAGCTAGTTCAATCTTCCTAGCTAGCTAGTGCAGTCAGTTCAGAACACATTACTGGGAGACAAGCCACCTGATGACTTGCAGAGTTCTCAGTAACACTCAAGGCCATTTAAAGTAGCCATTCTTGGAGCTTTCCATATCAAAAATAGAATGTTTAATGCAACTTGATGTTGACGAGGAATCCACACCTCCACACTCTCCTCTGAAAAAAAAAGGAGAAATAACAATAAATGAACCTTTTTTTTTTTTTGGATAGTAATCGAGAGAAGATATTAATAAGGTTTACTCGGTTAAACTAATATAATTTTTTATATAATCATTGAATGAAGTTGGTTTTCATGCTCGAAGGTCTAGGTTTAAAAATAAACCTCGACATGTCAAATGATATTTTTTAAAAAAAAACCAGGATAATTTTTTATATAATCGTTGAGTAAAGTTGGTTTTCATATTCAAATTAGATTTAAAAATTGTTGTTTGAGATTTTTTTCTTTATTTTCTAAGTTATTTTTGGATTTTGTTTTTCTAGATAGGTTTTAGAATTTTAATCTGATTTACTTTTAATTATCTACGTTAGTTTAGCCACTATTAAGATGGATGATTCTGAAATTTATTCTTGAATTTATATATAATTCAGAATTTTCTGTATTTTGGACGATAAACTTAGAACCTGAGAAACCCTAACTCTTTATTTTGCTGTACACTAGGAATATCTAGCCTACTTTTCATTAGTTGCAATTGAACCCACCATTTCAAAAAGATGCCACTAACAGTAATTGAAACGAACCGAAAGCTTTCACATCATCATCACATGATGATAGCAGTGATTTTTGCAGGTATTGGTCTGACGCTTGAAGACACCACCCATTCCCAGCAAGAACATGAATCATAAAAGTTCAGACACAATGGTGCTAGCCATCAGCCATGAGCAGATACATCTCCAATAAACGGTAACATCCAGAGCTGATTAGCCATGTGTGCCCCAGTTCTAGCCCAGACCACTAGGCTTGCATTCCTATATATGCTGAAATTCAAAGAAATTGCTGCACCTTGGAAAAGCTCCATCGTAAACTATAATGGAGTCAATTCAAAACACACTAGCTTGTGACAAGCCACCTGATGAGCTGCAGCTTCCTCTGTAGACGGCCCTTCCATCAACAGCGAGACCATTTTCAGCTTGTCCCCTTCCCTTGTATCACGTTGACCCTTCGACATTGATACTAACCAACAACTCGATCGAAATTCATGAATCTTTTCGCTATTCTTTAAGGTGATAATTTAAACTTTCTGATGTTTTTTCCAACTCAAGGAACCTAATTAAAAAATCTCACCAGCTCTTCCACTATCCAACTTCAATTCAATACAAATGAAGCAACAAATAAAACAATAGTACAAGAGCTTTCAGTCCAATCAAAGGCCGCCCATATGATTTGTTTTTGCTTTACAATCTAGTGGTAGTATTGGAGTTTTCAGTCTAATCAAAGTCAAAGCATAGCTGTTATACTTGTTTGTGGGCAAACATTAAAAAAATTATGATTTTAAAAGTATTTTTTAAAAATATATTAAAATTATTTTTTATTTTTATTATTAACACATCAAAATTATAAAAAAAAAATATTAAAAAAAATTAATTTTATATTTTTTCAAGATAAACACACTTTTAAAAAATATCTAAAAATAAAAGCTATTAAACTTTCAAACGAGCTCTTAGACAAAAAGCATAAGATAAATTGTTTTTTATTTTTAATGCTGAGCCAATATGAGTTTGAATTGGGTTGAACGAATTTATTAGATTTTATCAGGTTAATTTTTTTTATTCAACTTGAAACGTAGTCTGGATTAGTTTCTGGATCACGCAAGTTTCTCGTATCAGCAAGTTGGATCAATCGAGTTTAACAAATATGATTTAAAGATATTTATATAAATTTATCTTTATGTTTTATTTCTCACTTTTTTTCCCGTCAAATTTAAATTTTAATAATGATATGAATAACATACCTTCTTGACCATTACACCAACTTAGCTATATATTTCAAAATTGTTATAATGAATAATAATTAATAGGAACAGTTATACGTACCAGCCTTTTGATCAAAACCGTGAGTGCCTGAGGCTCCCACAACTGATGTACAGTAAAGAATAGATTGGAAGAACCAAAGACAGAAATGTCGTGGTGCTACCGTGTGCTCACTGGCTTGCATCCTGAAATAAATATTTTTTTTAGTCATCATGGAAATTGAGTAATTTTGCTCTGTTCTTTTCTTCTTCTTTTCTGTGTGGAAGATTTATGTAATAAATTGACGAAAATTGAAACTCAATCTAAATACCTTATAACCCTTTTACTCTGTGGAATTCAAGTGCGAGTGAGCAGTAAGCAATTGTGTATTCAATAAGTGTTTGGAAACGCGGGTTAACTCGTATTTTTAAAAATTTTAATTTTTTATAATAAATGGACTAAAATTGAAACTCTATCTAAATACCTTATAATCCTTTTAGTTGGTAGAATTCAAGTAGGAGTGATCAATAACGCAATTGTGTATCTAGCCTCATACACTGCACCTATAAGAACTCTCAAAATGACAATTTGGTTCATGTTTGGATTAAATTTGGGTTAAAAAAACCTGAATAGAATAAATTTCAAGAAATTCAGATTTGGTGTAGGTTTTAAAAATTCTCTCTGGTTCACCCTATATATATAAAACCTAATTATGCTTGTATTTTTAACACACTTCGAACTTTGAACATGAAACTTGGAAGATTTTTTTTTAGAATTTGGGTTATTGTCTTGTATTTGTATTCTTATCACACTTCGAACTTCGAGATTGAAACTTGGAATATTTTTCTTTGTTCGATGCAATATGGCTACAAAAAGTGATTTTTAGTTTATGACACTCTTTTAGTAAGTTATCTACCTTTAATTTCAAAGATTAATTGAGGTGAAAATGCAGGAACCGATAGTTTCGAGTTTTTTACGGATAAATTTTGTAGATTAAGGTAACCGAACTCGAACTCGAACTCGAACTGATCCAACCCAAACCAGAATGGCGGATTGCTCACCCCTAAGTTTAAAGTTTGCTGTCATGTCACCAAGCTCACTCCGTTTAGGGTTTTTAAGCCAATTATGACAAGTGAGGCCTGAACTACTGGGAAATTTCTAAGATTGATAAGTGCAAATATATATATATATATATATAAGCAGATTTTCTTTTTATTTTCCTTAATTTAACATTGAATTAACGGATTTCTTAATTGCTTTCACCTAGGACCACATTGATTAAAAGGTTGATGAATTAGTTTTTCCTTATTTATGATGTTTTCTCCAAACGATTTTTAGCATCCTTAAATAGTTATATCTCAATGTATTCTCCAATTGATTTTTTGTCATTTTTTATGCTAAAAATGCTACTCTACATGAATTTTTTTTCTTTGTAAAAAAAATAAGCTTAACAAATAAGAAAATAAGATAGAATTATGTCAAGACATTCAAGTAAGAGCCTTTATGAATGCCATTTATACTTTATAAAATAATAATAATAATAAAAGAAATCTGAAGATCCACAAATCTTAATTATTATATTATTAGGTATAATTAAGCAAGGAAATAGTGAGTATGTGTTCCAAGTTGGAATCAATCAACTGCACCAGGTGATCAGATCAGTTTGATACTCCTTTTTATTTACTTTCAACTTTTCTCTCTTTTTATTTTATTTTTTCCACCAAAATAATTATAAACAGACAAAAGGGTCTATTGAAAATATATTACTAGTATATAGTAATTATGATTTATGACCTTGACTCTAAAATTTAAGGATTGAAAGGGGAAATTGACAAATTCATCAATCAATCCTCCAAGATAGTTTTAGATAATATTATTAAAAACTTAGAACCTAACTTAAGCTAAATTTTAAAAAAAATTCAAATAAAAATTAACTCGACTTGATTAAACCTAAATGACTCAATAATTTAATCTATAATTTGATCAAACTCGAATTAACCCACAGCCTCACTCAAATTAACTATGATAAAGTTTAATAAATTTGGTTTTGGGATAAACTAATTAGTTTTAAATACCGTGAACTATTTTGAAATCACACACTTGTATGGTAAGGAGAAGGAAAGGATAGTTGGGATACAAGTGGTCGATCGATGTGGGATTGGTACGTAGTGATGTATAGTTTTAATAGAGGCTACAAATAAGAATCATGAACAATTTTGAAAACCCTGTTTGTTGATAACTCACATTTCTGAGCTGCTGTTTCGTCTTTTCATGGACCTCGCCTGACCGAGGTCAGGGATGAAACTAGTGGTAGATTGTCAAGACCAACAATTTCCGACTTGACATGGCATTATCAAAATCCATTGCTTAGATCCAAAAAAGGCTTATAGCGACACCGTGTTCTTGACACAGCGTATAGGAAAAACAAAAATAAAAAAAATTCGTAACTGTAACTTCTAGATTTAAATTGACCCTACATAATAATACTAAACACCCTACATAATAATTTTTAAATAAAAAATACTTTTAAAAAACACCCTACATAATAATAATGCTAGACACTTAAATGCAAAGTTTATCAAGCAATTGCTGATTACTTACTGCTCAAAGTCTTGAAGTCAGGTGATAGATTACAACAAACATAACCAGGGAGGGATTTTTGCACTCTCAAACCCCAAGTATGTGGTGGATATTTATTAATTTACACATTTTCGATTCAGTCTTCATTGATTCAGGTGGAGCTAGCTAGCTAGGTTGTCCCAATCACTGTTCTTTGCTCATGGAAGCATTTTAGCTTACACATTTGATATGGTACTTTGTATACCACAAAAACTTAGTGGAATATTGTCAAATCCCTTGGTATTTCTGACAGATGTTGTCGCCATATAGTTCATGAGACGTGCACAGCTCAATGAAAAATCTCTGTGCATATATATATATGCACAGAAAGCTCGTGGCCAATATATATATGTTGTGGTGACAGTGTTATATATGACTAGCTCATGGTAGACGGTACTAAAGGTGATTCATGTATATCTATACATCTTCATTCAACAGCTTCTATTCACATGCATGAACCTTTGATTTGGATCGTCGAATCTTTCGCAGTATCTGTACTATTGTAATTATTATTTTTTATCATATATATATAGTAGTATATATAGTAGTATATACGTACGATCGGTTGCAAATATTTTTAGTAATTAATAAGGATTTAGGGATGGAAATTAAGTTGTTTTTATTTTTAATAAGATTAATTAGAGTTTTTATAATGCTAATATATATATATATATATACACACACGAACCTAATTAATGTATATGATTAAAAAACTGTCTCATGATTATATTTAAATAAGAATAAAAAACTATTCTTGGAATTCTTGATTATTTTATCTTCAAAAGAAAATACGAATTAATTAATGAGAGTGATCAAGAACATTAATTCCATCGTTTTGAAATGTTTTCCCTTCATTTATTAATTAATAATTTCCAAGTCTGATTCCTTCGTATGTGGTAGGGTCAATCTTTTCTGTGCATGTCGCCATATCCCTGTGCGGCGCCAATTAGCCATGATCCTTTACAGAATGATTAATTAATCTTCTTGCAAGTATCAGCTGGTTGCATAAATTCATAGACTATTCGTTATTAGAGTGCTTTTCGATATCCCCAGCATGAATTGTTCGGTGCTGATCCTCGATTTCAAAGCTCATATAATATATATTTTGATTTTTTTTCTGTTTTTAAGTCATGGTATATTGAAAATTGTAAAAAGTTTGACTTGAAGTATAATCTAACCCAAGAATAGAAGCTCATTTTCGTTTTCTTCTAAGCATATCATCATTATATATTATGATATGAGGAAATTAAGTGTCATATGGTAGTTTTGTTGCATATATAATTATTAAACCCCACCGTGCTTGGTAAATTAATCCAAGATTCGAAATTCCTCGCAACTCCTAGACCAAGGGAAAATTTGAAAAAAAAACATTTAAGTTAAAGTTATCGAGGTTAAATAGATGAGTCAACTCATAATTTAATCGATGTTATTAATATTCAGCTTACTTTTTTATTTTAAAAAATTCTTCAAAACAATATCATTTTAATTTTTTTTTAAATAAACAACATATTATTTTAGATTTACATCACAAGCCACATTAGATTTAATAACTTTGATTATAGACCAACAATGAACCCAAAATAACTTCAACTCAACATTTTTCGTTGATATCCTACTGGTTAGCACCTTTTCTTTCCAGCTTTTGATCACAACAATGCATGAAAGATGATTTAATGGCAATCGACTAGGATATCATCAAAGAGAAGAGGCTAGCTAGATCGCTAATTTAGTGATCATGGGATGAGAATTATATAAATATTCATGAGCACCATACGAATTTAAAGCTTAAAAGCTAGATTTTAAAATTACTGATCGAATGTTGGAACAATCATTTGTTTTCCTTGTCATTGATGATGCAGGCGAAGGTATAGTGCAGTCGGTATAGAATTTTTCTTAAAGAGTGCATAGTAAGTCACACTAAAGAAGTGCAATTTTCACTGTAACATCAGTTTGTTTTTACGTTTCAAAAGCGCTTTTAAAAAAAAAATTAAATTAATATATTTTGGGTGTTTTTAGATCATTTTGATACTCTAATATCAAAAATAATTTTTTAAAAATAAAAAAAATACTATTTTAATACATTTACAAGTAAAAAACATTTTAAAAAACAATTATAATCATACTTCTCAACATGCTTTTAAGTGTAAGCACAACCAACCAAGCCCACTAACTGCTAGAGTGTTGATCTTCGAGACTAACTTCCAAGATCCCTTCATTGACTCCTGTGCATACAGAGATAGAGATGACCATTATCGAGTTCATGGGCTCTGTATGAAGTAACTGGAATCTAGATATTAAAATCAGTACTGATCGAATGTTGGGACGATAATTTGCTGATCTTGTCATCGATGATGCAAGGAAAAGTAGTGGAGTCGGTATAGAATAATATTTATTGGGGGTAATCGTCACACTAAAAGGAGTGCATTTTCCACCAATATTGTAGCCCTACGTGAGAGTATACCAACCAATCTAGCTAGCTAGAGTGCTGCATAAGAAGTTCCATTGTTGGTATCCTAGCTAGATAGGGCAAACGAAGACCTAATCTTCAAGTGTTCTTGATGGTGGAGAAACTAGCATAGAACTCAAATATGAATAATTTCTCCAAGACCTGAACAACTATGGAAACAACACAATGAAAAAGGAGAAAAGATAAGCTCAAAAGGGAGGAGTAAAGGGAAATCTTTGATGTGTTTCCAATATCCTTTTTTGACTTGTGCATAGAGACGTATGGAGAGTTACTTGCACGGCTAAGAGAGGACTAAGGTCTCAGTCTTCGTGATGCTTGAAGGATGCCACTCTGACGTAGTTATCAAACTAAAAAGTCAAGCACAAAGATTTCCATACATATCTACTAATCATGAGTTAAACGATATATTTTTTTAATATTAATATTTAAAAATATTTGATTTACCGACATTAAATTGGGTTGACTTGCAAGGAGATAATTCAGAAAAAAAAACTCAATCATAAATATTTAATTTAATATATATATATATAAAAGGATAAAATTAGTAAAAAATAACATTCAATTAATAAAAAAATTAAATGAACTCGACTCGATCAAGTAAATTCGTGATATAAATTTTATATATATATTTATATATATATTATCAGATTTAATAGATTTTTTATCCTATAAATTATTTTTTCATTTAATTATTCGATAATAAAACACATGATTATTTAATTTTTTATTTAAATTTAAAAAAAATAACAAAACACATGTGATTTCACGGAAACACCAACACTAGGATTTGGATTACTTGGAAGTTCTCATTATTGACAGAAGCAAAAAATCAACTCTTTGTGCTCTTAAATCCAACAATAAATATTAAATAATCACAAGAAAGACTAATTCATCAGAAACAAAAACACTTTTACAAAGGACAAAGAACAAAACAATTAACCCAACCAAATAGTTTGCTACTTTGAAATTTTAAAATGTTGATGGAGGGCCTCGAAATATAACCCCCCCTGTTTTGTATCAGTTGATTTGATGGATTGGTTTTAGCTTTTTAAAACGAAACTAATTAAGCTGATGAAATCAAAAAAATTCAAGTAGTTTAGTAAGAGGATTCTCGAGTTGAATAATTAGTTAATCAATTAGTCATAACAATTTTATTTATTTTCTCTAGCCAAGATAATGCTTGAATCAATAGGTGTAACGAATCCAATCCTGCCCGATGAAAAAAATCCTCAGCCTGGATACTTTCAAGAAACCATGCGTCAAGTTATTAGGCTTGGCAACACCTGCCAGATCCAATAGTTGGGTGTGGCAATAAAGGACTGGTGCTACTAGTTCCCAAAATGGGTCTGACGTTGGCCAAACCCAGCTCATTCGAGGTTTGGCACACTATCAAGCCCAACTGTGACTGGGTTTGGTTAGCGCTTGACCCAACACGCCTCTATTAGAGCATGCTTGTGTTCGAGAAAATTATACCCGTGAGTTTTTCTTGATTCGATATTTTTTGGTAAAGGCATATAAAGATATACTAATAAAATCTTGGTTCATCATAAACCCTACCGAGTGATTTTTCTTGTTTTTAAATTGGTTTCTTCAATCTTTTCTCTCGATTCAATATTTTTAGTTAATTTGTTTTTGGTTTTTTTTAGTTTAATTGATTAGTTGGTTTTTTTAAACACCCCTACTTATATATTAAACATTTTTAACACTTTATTTTTCAACTACAATTTAATATTTTTAACCTTAAATCTCTTAATAATGAACCATCAATTTTTAACACTAAACTAAACACAAGTTAAGAAACATTAATATCCAAGCAGATGATGAAAATAGCAGCGAGAGATGGAGCAAATGATTTTTCTTTTCTTACATCTACTTATGCCTTGAAAAATAATTGGTTTTTTAAACTAAAAAAACTGCTTCGATCTTAACAACCCATGGCAAGGCTTCGAGACTTGTTCACGGAGGAGAGCATGGTGAGTGAGTGTGCACGGTGGAGAGAGAGGGAGGCAGAGGAAGTCATTTTACGTTACATAAAGGTCAACATAATAAATATATATAGCCAGCAGAATTCAGGGGAGGATTGAAGAGCCCATAAAACAGCTTGGAGTAGTAATAAATATACATAGCTAATTATTTACCAAATACAAAACACTGTAGGATGGATGCACATGGCTCTCGTCTGAGCTATATACTTTATCGAGCATGATAATCTGGCTGTAACGGGCATGGTCTGGTCATGAACTCAACGAGTAATATAAGCAACTTGCCATTCCTGGTTAAGATACAAATAGCTAATTAGATTTTAAATAAATAATGTTGTGTTTGTTCAGTGTTTTAGAATGAAAAGGAATAAATTAAAAAAATAAAAAAATATATATATTTTTGGTTATAGTGATGGTGCGAGATACATAATTTTTAAGTGATTTTTTTATCTTTTTAAAATAAGAAATAAAATAAAACAAATTTTATTTATCTTTAGTACGTATCTCTATTTCTTTAATTTATCTCAAAACAATAAACAAATATTAATTTGAACGTGTGTGTGTGTGTATATATAATTGAAACTTACGAACATTTTCAGGTGTATAATTAATTAGAGGTTGATATGTCAATGTTTTTAAAGAATCTTGAGTTTAAATCTCTTGACTCTTTAAAAACATCAACCTCTAATTAATTATACACCTGAAAAAAAATGTCGTAAATTTTAATTTTTTATACATACACACATACTCAAGGGAATATAATTTTCTTTAAAAAAAAACTCATATGATCAAATGGTATGGTGGTTTGAGTTTTTCATATAAATGTTATAAATGTGATGAGGTAACATAAAAGTAACGAGTAATTAATTTGAGCAATTAAAACATAATTTTAAAATAAAACCCATTTATAAGTCTCATTAATCTTATATATAATTTAGATGTATTTTTCATAATTGCAATCCTCAAACCAGAAGTATATCATGTTAGTTCGAAACCTGAACTGACTTGAAATCTAAACCGATTCTAGTTAAAAAAATAAAAAATAAAAAAACTTGAATATCCTCAAATATAGATAAATTTGTTAATCTAGTTAATTCGGTTTGATTAATCAAAACTCAAGTCTCAATTTATTAATTTATTTTATTATTAAAATAATTTTTTTATTTGAGTCAGGTCGATAGAAATTAACCCTGTAAATTCATAATCTAGGCCTTAGCATGATAGAGTTTTGCAACTATGGCATTTTTGAAGTTTTTCTTAATAATTACTAATGCTAAAAATTAATTTGGATTGCATGGGGTGTTCTCACCTAACCACGGGAACCAATCTCTTTCCAGCTGTTGAAATGTCACTCTCTTGATATTTTCTGAGATCAAATGGACTGTCCAAGTCTGCCTTCCTGATCATGACGACAATAAATTTTTTCCAAAAAAAAAATCTATAAATACTCAAGAAATTAGCCTTTCAAACCATGTCCAAAAATTCTTACAACCTTCCATGGATATCGTCGTTGCTCCAATCATGACTCGGAATGGCCAGGAAGAGACCAAGGTCGTCTCTGCCCTACGAAAACCCACCAAAGGTGGCTGGAATTCTGCCATCTTCATTATCTGTAAGCTAAAAACTTCATCATCATCCTTTATTTTTCTTTGAACAAAAATTCTTCTTCTTTTAACGTTGTTCTAAAGAGTTGAAACTTTCATTTCATCATGTATGGCTGTAGTTGTTGAGGTGAGTCTGAGGTTTGCCTACTATGGTTTGGCTGGTAACCTCATAACATACCTCACAAATGATCTTCATCAGTCCACTTCCACAGCCATCAAGAATGTCAACACATGGGTTGGTGTATCAGCAATCTTCCCCATCTTCGGAGCAATTGTAGCTGACTCTTTACTTGGCCGCTTCAAGACCATCCTCCTTGCCTCAGCCATTTACTTCCTCGTATGTTCACTGGCTACCATTTTTAACTCCCCTTCCTTCGTAACTTGTTATGGTAATTCTGAAGATATCCTGGTGCCTAACAGCTCCTGCCTAATCTAACTGTTCCTTGCCCAGAAGAACTCAACACCTGGCCATAATGTGTGAAGCACACCCTCTAGCTAACTTGACTGAACTTGTTTTTGAGATTTATTCTTTGTGATGTTCATCTACTTACAGCTACAAAGACTGTGCAGTACTTGACTTTTTGTTGATAATTTTGCTCGAATGAATTTAAATCACAGGGGATGATTCTGTTGACCTTATCGGTCTCGGTAATTCCTATGCGTTACCGTGAGGCTGTGTTCTTTATTGCTCTCTACATACTAGCTGTTGGTGAAGGTGGGCACAAGCCATGTGTGCAGACCTTTGCAGCGGATCAGTTTGATGAGGAGAAGCCAGAGGAGAAGGCGGCCAAGAGTTCATTCTTCAATTGGTGGTACTTAGGTATAGTGGCTGGCGGATCTTCTGCTGTCCTGTTGGTCATTTACATTCAGGTAAACCAGGCTTTGTATTATTTCCCAATTTTCCAATGGAAATGAGAGTAACACTTCACTTCTTATACCACAGCTGTTAAACCCCGCCGGCATGACTAAACAGTTTGATTCAAAACATGGCTCGAGACAAGTTTAAAAAATAAAAAGAGTTGATTTAATATGATATCCTAATCAACTCAACAGGTCAATATACAACCCAGTCAAAACTCAAGTTAATTATTTAAAAAAGAACAACATGGTTTTAACTTGAGAATTGAAAACATTTTTATTTTAATTGACTTAGTTAACCTAACTAACCTATGATCCAATACTTGAGTCGAGTCATGGGTCAAGCCGAGTTTCATTATTATCCATTCATTCTATGAATAGAAGATCAGACTTTTGAACTTGATGCTCAATGCATTAATGTTCCAAAATTATGTGGCATTGATGAACGTGGAATGCAATATTGAAATTGTGATTATGTGATGAACAGGACAATGTGGGATGGACAGCAGGATTTGGAATGCTGACAGGAGCATTAGGGGTGGCATTGTTTATATTCTTAGCAGGAATTAAGAGATACAGGAAACAAGCTCCAGTGAAAAGCCCTTTCACCATGGTGGCACAAGTATTTGTGGCAGCCATGCGGAAGCGGCGCGTGATCGAGACTCACCAAGGTTTGGGCATTTGTTATGAGGCAGTAGGGACTGACGTGGAAGGTCAACCCGGCAACAGTCGAACTTTGGCTGCCACAAATCAATACAGGTATCAGTCAGTTCAAAAGGCAAGCATATAGTGTAAAAGTCTCCTCTTATCTTCGATGGCTATGTTGAAATAAAGAACATGGGGGTTAATGGTTAGTATTGGTCGGGGTCATATCAGTGAACATGGCTACCTCTTAATGGGTTTGCCTAGTGTTAGATTCGTTGGCCTAAAAATGCTCACTCAAGGTGCAGGCATCAATTTTATTTGGATTTTCTGAGAAAAAGTGCAGTTTGGTATGCAAGAAAATGCAACCATGCAAAGCATCTTAGAGATTCGCTGCCTCCACAAAACTCTCCGTTCACACTTCAGACCCTAGAAAAGCATAATACTTTCTTCAAGACTAAGCCTCTGTTATTCAACAACTTGAAGTTTCTGGGGACCAGAATTTTATTTAACAACTTAAATTCAGTAAATCCTCTAGTTTAAGAATCTAAAATTAAGTTTAAAGAAACTTTAAGCTCTGATCTGTTAATTTGCTTTAATGGTGAGGAACGGAGGGTGGCATGGACTCCTGAAACTCTAGCATATCAAGAATAGCTGTAAATTATATCCTCTATACCTATTTTTTCCTGGACGGGACAAGTCCTGTCAAGATCATCAGTGCACTGCTTCCTTTTTCTGTTCAACAGAATCAAGCCATGTTCAATAAAGAATGTTAACTTTCATTTTTAAGGTGGATTAATCAAGTCTTTTTGCTTTGCTTTCTCTTGAATAGAATCAGGTAAGCCATGCTTCAGCCAAAATCATTAACAACTTTTCTTTCTCCGAGGAACAATCTTTTCTTTCTTGAAACAGAATGGAATCCTACCTACTGTCAAATCACTGATAGCTTTCTTGCTTTCAGGTAGCCTCAAGATTTTTCCCCCTACTTTCCAGGTGGCTCCAGGTCATCAATTTCTTTTTTCTTTGCTTTCTCTCAACTCTCGAGTAGAAAAGGCTAACCTCATCCTGAAACCATATCTTCCACATCAGAAAGAGGGGCCTATCTAAAAGTCGTGGGTTTTTCCACTTTGCAAGACTCCACTTCTATCATTTCACGCATTATTGTTAATGGGTTGTGCAAAATTTTTTGTTTTTTTAATTTGATTTCTTTTTTTTTCAGCGATTCTAATTAAAAACTAATTAATTTTAATTTTTTATGAAAAGATAGAATTTAAAAAAAAAAACCAAAATAAAAAAGCATCAAACATAAATGGCCTTTATAAATTTCACAAAATATACACTTTAGTCCTTAAACTCCAGTACCTCAATGTTTTTCTATTTTAATTTTAGTACAAAAGTTCATATTTGTTATTTTTAAGTCCCTAGTTGAGAGAGGAGAGAGAGAGAGGTCGCTAGATTCCAGAGATAGAGAGAAAAATATCATTGACACCGATTTAAGTCACCAAAATGTACTATATTTGTGTTAGATGATTCCATTTGATGAAAATAGTTCATATTAGATGTTTTTGTACCTTTAAATTTCATGAAAAAACATATATGAGCTCGGGTTGATTTTGGTTTTTAGGGCGGTGTTTTGAGCCCATAGATATGTTATTAACGGGTTTTAGGTCAAAATATGTTTAAAAAAAGGGGCTTTTGGGTAAAAATTATTTAAGCCCCGATTTCTCAGCCACAACAGTAGTCGGAATCTAGGCAAGTCTAACGACGCATCGTGTGATTTTTTTTCAAAAAAAATTAGGGTGGATAACATGTTATCCGCCCTAGTTGCGAACAAAAAAAATTAAGGTCCCAATCGTGCGGGCCCTAACAAAATGGGCCAAGCGAGTTAGCCTAGCTTCCTAGGCCTAGCAGCGTTTGGCCCTTGTTTTTTTTTCTAATTCTTTTTTAAAATCAATGATTATTTTTTATGGTTTTTTCTCTAATTTTTTTAATTTATATTTAAATTAGTACCCCTTCTCTCTTTCATTTTGTTTGGGAAGCATTTTTTAAATGACGATTATCTTTTTAGTTATGCATTTAAATTTGAAGATTTTTTCTTATTTATTTATAATTTTATTTTTATCTTTTATATGGATGAATTTTATTTTTAGAAAAAAAAAATATTTTTAGATATTTAACCCACGGTGGAGCACGGATAACATAACTAGTAATAATTGTATCAAGTATCAAGTCCATGTTAGGTGGTTAACTTAGGTGAAGTTGTTAGGCTTTTTAATGATAAGATATTGTTTTGAAAAAAAAATTACAAATTAACAAAAACTAAAGCATGTAGAGAAAATATTATAATATTTTTTATTGTTCATCCTCTCATAGTTCAACATGGATTGAAATGGTACTTTTTAAAAAATTTTATTTTAATCTTTAAACTTTTTTTTGCATGATTGAGCTATTTTAAGCTCAGGTTTGAACCCAATTGCATGTTTTTTTTTGGAAGTAGATGTTGAATTAAAAAAAATGACTGAAGTGAAAAACACGGGTAACATAGCGGCGGCTTTGAAATTTGTTTGAAAAGCTTATTTTCATGTTCCATCTTTTTTAGCTATTAGGTGACCCGTCCCATAATTTTTTTTTTAAAAAAAAGAAGAATTTTGATACCAATATTCATTTCCCTTATTTTTAGTCCTTTTTTTTTTAGTGGAGGAGAGAGATAAATAAAGTTATTGTTTGCAATAGTTTCGGCTACCAAAATAGTTGATTTTTATGTCAAATGGTTTCATATGATGAGGGGGGCTATGATTAGGTGTTTTTTTTTATCTTGAAAACAACTAAAAAAACATATTTGAGCTAGGAAATACCCTTTCTCTGTGATATTTTATTTTTTGTTTTTTTAGCTTTTTTTAATAGAAATTATTTTTTTAATTATATTAGGCGTATTGAATTTTTTAGGAGGTTAGTATTATTCATCTATAATATTTTTATATATTTTATATAGATTAAATATTTATTTTTTTTATAATATTTTTAGTATGTGAAGTCTTGCATGGTATTTTATCTTTTTATTTTATTCAATAAGTTTTGTGTGTATCAATTTCTATTACAAATTAATTTTAATAAACAAATCAATTGAATGCAACCAAGTAAACAACACATGTTGCAATATTAAATATCTCGATCTATATTTGTGTCTTAATTATTCAAATTATGTTTTTATTTATAGTTAATGACTTTTTTTTCATTTACTTAAACAATAGTTTGTAATTTATTTAATTTTTTATGGTTTTTTATGTAAAAAAACACGTTGAAAAATTATATATGTTCAATTTTTTATCTTGTATTGGTGTTTTCAATTTAGATTTTATTCTTATGATTTTTTATTTTCAATTTCACTCTTTAATCTAAGTTGACGGTGTATTGTTTTTTTTTTCATTGTGGTTCTTTTCTTTCTTTCTTTTTAAAATTTTCATTTTTCTTATTAATATATTTTTTATATTTATTTTTTAAAATAATTTTTAAATTTATGTTTAATTAATACATCTTCTCTGTTATTTTTTTTTGGATAAAGCTAGCTTATTTAGTTGATCGGGACTATAACCCGAGTTATTAGATTTCTCTTTTTTTTTTCAAACTTGCTTGGGACACCTAAATATTTTACTGAAAAAATCATGTGGGCCAACAACATAGCATAAATATCAATATTGTAAAAACTAAAACAATATTATTTTGGAGAAAATTCTTTTTTAAAAATAAATATTACTCGGATTTTAATAAAATCATTAGTCGATTCATCAGGGAAACCATGTTTGATCAATTAACTTCCCTTGAAGTTCAAAAGCAAACTTGGCCAAGCTTGACCCTTGGTTAGTAGGTTATTGTATCAACATGTCATGTCGGGTCAACCAAGTTATACTGCTAACATTCAACTATAACACTAAAATAAAGAAAATATCATAATCAATGACATGCTGGGATGAGGTTTATAATTGGAGGGAAAAAAAAGTATGGATAAGCAAATCTATGAAATCATATTTTTAAGTTGAGGAGAAATTATGCATGTCATTTATATCCATTATTCATAGACTTGCGTTCATTACATGTTGAACATTCAGGTTCTTGGACAAGGCCATGATCATCGACAATTTGGATGCCTCAAGCAAGCCAAGAAACCCTTGGCGTTTATGCTCACTCAACCAGGTGGAAGAAGTGAAGCTTGTGCTGCGCCTCCTCCCCATTTGGTTAAGTTGCTTCATGTTCACTGCGGTATTAGTTCAAACACACACTCTTTTCATCAAGCAAGGCAGCACAATGATCAGATCAATAGGACCAAACTTCCAAGTTCCACCAGCATCATTCCAAAGCCTCGTAGGCCTCACGATCCTCTTTACCATTCCGATCTATGACCGCATCTTCGTTCCTGCGGCAAGAAAATTAACCGGACACCGCTCTGGTATAACTATGCTACAACGGATTGGCATTGGCCTGTTCCTCTCTATAGTTGAAATGGCAGTAGCAGCTCAAGTAGAGGCTAAAAGGGTTAGCATCGCAAGAGAGCACGGTCTAATGGACACCCCAAAAGCAACAATCCCGATGAGTGTCTGGTGGATACTCCCACAGTACATGATCAGCGGAATATCAGATGTGTTCACTGTCGTTGGATTGCAGGAACTGTTCTACGATCAAATGCCGGAATCGATGAGAAGCCTCGGAGCTGCAGCCCATATAAGTGTGATCGGAGTTGGGAGCTTTATCAACACTGCTATTATAACTGCGGTGCAGGCCATTACAGCAAGGTCCATTGGCATTTTACTTGGTGACAATCTAAACCGTGCCCATGTTGACTACTTCTACTGGGTGATGGCAGCATTGAGTGCTTTAAATTTTTGTGTTTACTTGTGGATTGCTAGTGGTTTTGTGTACAAAAAAGTTGAAGGTGAGGAGGAACCACGATAAAGCAGGGGATTGAGCTTGGACATTTAGACGCAAAAACACGAGGTTGTATTTGCAATATTTAAGTAGAAATTATTAGAGAAAGTAATTAAGTAAATCGCTCTTTTTTCATTATAAAATTTATATTTCAGTAGCATTTTTTAAGATAATAATTTAATGACAATCCGATAAATAGAGATGATAATGAGTTGAGTCGTAGCACAATGTAGGTTCAATAAAGTCACGTATTTATGTATAATAAAATCATCAATTGAAGTATTTAATTGTTTACTTATTATTAAAATGAGTTGATTATTAAAGTCATTATTAAATTTTGAATTATTTAATGACCTTAATAAAAAGCTTCAATAAATAATTTAAAAAATAATTTATCAATTTAATGACCTTAAAAAATTAAAATAAACAGTAATCAATGAAACAAAATGTAATGATTTAATATTTTATCTATGAGAATAAAAAGTTCACATGAAAGTATTTAATTATTTAGATTTGCCAAAACCCGTCCCGGCCCGCTCGTATTGGGCCAAATGGTCATACATTTTACTTGGGCTTTTCCACAAATTGAAGTCCATATTATTAACTCAGCATGGGATCGCGTTTGGACTTCATACCAAAAGGACCGTGGGAAAAGGGATAAAACTCAAAAAGGTCCCTAATTATTTAGGAGTTTTTGGTTGTGTCCCCAAACATTTTTTTGTCAGAAATCTCAATCAAGTCTCACCATGTATATCTAATACTATGAACTTGTACTTGCATTGAAGAAAAGAAACAACGCCGTTTCTTAATTGAATCAAAAATTTATTTTAAGGGTTAAATTGAAATTTGAGGTATGTTTTGAGGGCTAATGTTTTATGTGTTTAAAGTCATGTGAGATCAATGAATTTCTTTTTCTTGAGAGCACGTGAGATTTTTGCCTTTTTTATTGCAATAAGCTCATGGAGTGTTTATTGTTCACAAGATTTTTTTCTTGCTAGATGGTAGGTATGCTATCAAAATCATCTGGTTCATCATCGTTTTTATAAGGTTTATTTGTATGTAGATAATTATATAATAAATTTAATATTTTTATTTGTAAAAATCAAGTTCTTTGATGATTGGATTTAGAGTTTAAATTTTTTTTTGTCACCAAATCTATTTAAATCAATATATGCGAAAGTCTGATATAATCAATGGTATATAACCTTCAATAATGATTCATAATTATTACAAATAGATTGATAAAGTTTGGACCTTTAAGGGTGTCATTTTCGTGTTTTTTTGTGATTTTGCTTTTGTAGTAGTAATATTTTTTTTATGCTAACTCGGGTATTTTTACACTCTATTTAAAGAGTGAGACTAGTCTCGTTTGGGGTTCGTGGCTATCTTCAATAAATGTGTTTTTTAAAAATTAAACTTGTACGTTCTTATAGAAATATAGTGGTGATTTAAACGTTAAACCATACTTTATTGATTTTGTAGTAGTAATACTGGAGTATAGATCTACTGATTACTATTTATTTTTAATTTTTTAAAGAACATGAAGTTGACTTTAAATATTTTAAACTAAATAGAAGATAAGCAAAAGAGATATTTGATATTTTATCAGCTGCGGCGTCATCAACTAATAATTCCTAATTCTTATAACAGCTAAAAAAAATACATTTTTTTTAGAACATTGTTCAAGTACACATTAATCATCCTTGTCTTGTAGCAATTGTTGGAGCTAAGGAGTAATCTCAGTGTGTTGTTGGTGTTATAATAGTTTTTGGGTGACAATTTAAAAAAGAAAAACTATAAATTATAGTTTTTTAAACTAATATTTTTTTAAAAAAAGCTTTTAGTTGGATTAATATAAAATTATATTTTATCTTAATTAACCAAATATTTTAGAGTAAACATATGTTTAAAACAAAACACGTATCGCACCATAATATTCGTAGTCATGGGAGCCTTGGTATCTTACGATGCCATGGAAGGTTAGAGAGACAATGTTCGTAGTCATATTTTTTTATATTTTTCATCCATCATTGTTTTTTTACTAGAATTGAATTTTAGGAAATTAGTTTCTATGATTAATTGTAGTTATTAGTTTTAATTTGTGAAATTGTTCTAAAATTAGTTTTTACAGGAGGTTCTATTAATCAAAGTTGATATATAAAATTGGATAGAAAGGATTAATTAAAACCATTAGAAAATAAGAAGGATTAAATTTACAGAATTAATTAATTAATTAATTACATAATTCTTACCGCTGCAATAATTAAAGGATGCGTTTATACTTATTCCAAAAGGCATTTTTTCTTGGAAACCAGAGGGTAAATTATGATTAAATCCCTATTGTTTTCGTGATTTTGTATGTCTCTCCTACTTTTAATGTCATAAATTATACCATTGATCACTTGAGTTGATGATTAATTCTTTTTTAGATATATAAACCTTTCTTTAAATGCACTTTTGTTATTTGTAATGGATGATCATGAGATTACACAATTTAACTAGAAACGAAGGACAATTTACGAAAATTAATAAAATAATCTTAGAAAACCATAGATTAATGACTAAATTACAAAATAAAATATAGAAACACAAGGCTTCAATATCGAGGGTTTTAAACTAAATTAATTAGTTAATTATTTTGTTAAGAATATAGGGATTAAATGATAGCTTAGTCTAAATTAGTTCCGTCTTGACTTCTGACCTATAAATCATTTTTTTTATCACAACAATATTATTTCATTTTAAAAAATTAATTTTTTTATATTAATTCAATTTAATTTAAATTGTGTTTAGAGACTATATTAAATATCATGGTATTTTTTATTTTTTTTTCAATTATAAATAAAAAACAATTTAATTTTTCAAATAGCTTATACTTTTTCCACTAACTCTCATACATAATTACATTTCAAACTTTAATTATATAAAAGTTAAAATAATATCTTTTTATTTAATTTATATACAAAACTCCATCTCATAGTAGTTTTAATTATCAAATTTTTTTTAAAAAAAACCTGTTTTTTTACAATCATAACTAAAATTCTACTACCGACAACAACATCAAAAACATACTTAATTAGATTAACCCAGACATGTTTGTTTAATAATTATGAACCAAAATATCAAACAAGCAATTATTTAGCAGGAGGACACCATCACATGAATTATTAGTGCCTTACTGGCACCTGAAGACAACACATCCTGCATGGGATTTTGGAGCGCTCCGACCGCGTCGTTCCGAAGCCGGTGCCTCCCTTCGAAGCAACTGCATTTTTCTACTACTTTTGCTTTTTAAGAATATATTTTTCTTACAAATATATTAAAATATATTTAAACCCCCTCAAAATCCTTCCCATGCACGAGTCCCCTTCACCCCTTTATAGCAAGAAAAATGCAGGGAATCTCACATTGATCAAGAAAGGAGTAAACAAAATAGAAGATCAATATCCCGTACAAAGTGAAAGGTCCAGAAAATAAGCAAATAAAATCCCAAAAAAAAACAAGATCCTTGATACCATGAAGATACTTCGAATTTCTAAATAACAGTGACACAGGGATTCCATGGATACGAATAAGTTCATAGTTAATTAAACAAATCCCACAACGAGGAAGAAGATAAGAGCACATGATTTGGCACTGGAGAGTGATGGCACCAGATCTCCCATGGTGATTTGGTGGGTTCGTGCCCCCACCTCCCATCTCCTGGGTTTTATCTGCTAGCCATTTTGTGAATCTTAATGCTAGTTAATTAGAACTGGACATGCTCTGGTTCTTTGGAACTTCAAATAAAAAAAATTGTTGCAGCTGTCTACCAAGAATGCAATAATTTCTTTTCACTCAAGAAATAATGTATTGTTGTTTTTTCCTGGTTATTATTTTCATGATTTCATCCAATCCCATATTATCAGGATTTGATTTTCATGTTTCTTGGAAGGAATCTCATGAGTAATATCTAAAAGAAAAATATGATTTCAATTCGAAATTGATTTAGGTTTTAATTAGTTCGTTGCCATGGTGATTCTTAGCATCAAATCACTTTATTAATTGAACAATTCTCGCAATTTTCATTAACTATTTAATTAATTGACACCGGTTTTTAATGTAATTTGCGTGTTAATTAATTAAACTAGAATAAGTGGGGGGAAAACGTGTAAGAAAGAAAGATGGATCAACTTTAATGGTCATCATTTTGAGACAAAAAAAAAAAGCAATAATAATAAAAATAGAATAAATATGTCTGATTGTACCTTTTATTTTAAAAATACATTTTAAAATTATATTAGAAACAAATTTATTTCGAGACAAATATTTTTTTGTTTTTTTTATATATATATTTTTGTTATAAAACACTAACCAAAGCGTAATATTTTATATCTCTAATTAAGATGATTAGGTTTGGTGATAGGATCTAATTAGCATGTTTTCTTGTATTTCTTTTTAAGTTTGCCCATAGTTAGGTGGCCCCTCGTTGTCGATCTCTGCTTTGGTGGATTTCCATATTTTATCAGCAAAACAGTTTGGTATAAAAAAATATGTTATCTCATAGAAATACAAACACAACCTTAACAGATACTAAACAAGATAACAATCAGCCCATTATTCCGCGATCTCCTCGAAAGCAACCAAGATCTTAAGACGGCCCTGAGAAGCAAATCTGCCGTAGAATAATGAAAATATTCACGATGATTTTGACCTGAAACCTGGTATTCTAAATTTGGTGGACGGTCCAACAGGCTGCATGGTTAAAAGTCTCCTCTCATGCTGGGTTGTAATTGGATCGTAAGCACCACCATTTAAAATCATATTATATTCATTGAGATTTTATTATTTTTTTGGATCTGTAGTTAGGTTGAGATTTGTTTAGGCTTGATATAGAAGTATTCATGTCATCCTCGGAAATATATATATTTTAATGAATAATGCTAATTTCATGAACCACTCTAAGAAAATTCATGCAGTCCATTCATTCATTGAATAAAATTTATTAGGTAAAATTAGAGTCACTTTTTTGAATTAATAACAATGATATACTTTTTTTTATAGCAAGGAATTCATACCAGTTTTTTTTAAGGAATTGTCTAGCATTGCGGCTCAATCATGATTTTTTAAAAAATTAATTTTTTTAGTTTTAAATTAATGTTTTTAATGTTTTTATTATTATTTTAATGTGTTGATATTAAAAATAAAAAAATATTATCTTGATATATTATTTAAAAATAAAATATTTTAAAAAACAATATTTATTACACTTTTATCTATATTTTTAAATATAATATAGACATGTAAAAGTTATTGTCTGACTTGACTCTACTTTAATTATTATGTTAGAGCCTCCTAGGTCATTTAAGTTTTTTGAAAATTGTTAAAAGTGTAGATTTTTGTAAGGTCTTTATTTATACATTTATAATCAAGACTTCATAAGACATGTTAGGTGTAATATTTGTATTATTTAATTTGAAATGACCTATCAAAATTAAATAATATAAATATTATAAATGATAGTATGTTAAAAAATTTAATGAATCATAAATCAAATGCGGGTTGAGATTTTTAAAACCCACTCAATTCGACACCTAACTTGTATAATCCAGTATAAGTAATCTTAGTCTTTGGTATAGATAATATTTTTTTTTCTTTTTCTTATTTATTTCTCCTCTCTTGCTTTCATACTCGGAACCACCTCTCATTCCTTTAATCTATTTCACTTTAGTTATTTCCTTCAAACTTTATATACTAAATTACTTATCAATTTTTTTTATCTCTTACTTGTATAACTAGTGTTTTTATACAACTTGATATTTTTTTAGGATCGTCAAAGAATAATAAAATTAATATGTCAAACTCGTGAATATCTATAATATCCATAAATTTTTTAACTCAATCCGATATATCCAACTCGTTCATGTTTAAAAAAATAAATAGATTGGGTTTATACTTTATAAAATATAAAAAATTATATTATATATAATTATGGATAAAACCCCACCTGTTATATCCATGAAACCCCTACTTATCCATAGTCACTAATTAATTTGTACACCAAGCAACACACAACAAGACAAGATACAATGTCCCAACAAAAAAAAAAACAAAAAAAAACCCTATAAATTAATTAATTCCCATGGATCGGAATAACATGTGAAGTTTCAATTGCCAAATTCAATTTTTATTTTATTTTTTACCAAGTAATCCTCACATGTTATTGTTAATAGAATCAATTCAGACGATCCTATCCAAAAAGAAATCCAAGTTTTGAGGTTGCCCACTTTGAAAAAATGGCAAATTAGGGTCAAATGCTGCTATTGGCTAAAAAAATTATATTTAATAGCAGTAGCAGGTCATGCACGTCCATGGAACCCTCAAACCGTACCTTAGCTTGTGATTGAAAAGGTCAAGTAGGGGGACCTTCCTAATCACAATTATTAAACCTTATTCAAGCGGCCACTCGTTGTGAGTGTTGTGTTATGACTCGAATAGGTTAACCGACATAACTTGATAAATTAAAAAAAAAATTAAAGAACAAAAAGAAATCAATGGATTTTAAGTGTGTCATGAGTTGTTTGACTGAAAAAAATAAAGTGAAATTTAATTTAATTTACTAGACATAGCTCGGGTTAGAAAACAGATCAACGAGTTGATCTGGTTAACTCGTTATTTCTCATCGAGTAGATTAAATAGTTATCTTGAAAGCTCAACACAAAGGGTTAAAATTTGAAAAATTATTATAATGAGTATGGTTCAATTATTAAAATAGAAAAATGAACCACATAACACCGTCTTTGCTTGTTGTCTAATTCAAAAATCAACGTAGAAGATCCTTAAGATTCTCGAGGAAATCTGCCGGATCTTGCTTTCCAAACTGTCCAGATTTTCTACAGGATTTTCACCTCCTATGGCTTCCCATTTAAAAGTCCTCCACCTTCCCTCCCTTCTCTTCATCCGCTTGTGGCTGCTTTCTTGGTTTCAGTATTCTTTCTTCTTGTTTCTTTTCTTGGCTTGACGCATCACTAGCGGAACTCTGATGGCTACTTTGGCTACTCTGGCTACCGAGACTCAGTTTCATGTTCTGGCTGTTGATGATAGCCTTATTGACAGAAAGTTGATTGAAAGGCTCCTCAAAACCTCTTCTTATCAGGGTATATTGATGTCAAAACCTAAAGGGATTTACTGGATTGTATATTATTTTGAACTTTAGTTCTTGATTGCTGACATCTTTTTGGTTCTGGCTCGTTTTTACAGTCACAGCAGTGGATTCAGGAAGCAAGGCCTTGGAGTTTTTGGGTTTGCACGGGGATGATGAGCAGAGAGATTCAAACCCTTCCTCTGTTTCCCCTGACCATCATCATCAACACATTGAAATTAACATGATCATTACAGATTACTGTATGCCAGGAATGACAGGCTACGATCTCCTAAAAAAGATCAAGGTAATCAATTCTGATGGTTCTTCAAGATATCTAGCTGTTTTTGTCCATTTGATCAACGTTTTTGAGCAAGAATCTGACTACGTAGTTGCATTTTCCCCAGGAATCCAAGTATTTCAAGGATATCCCAGTTGTGATCATGTCCTCAGAGAATGTCCCCTCAAGAATCAATAGGTGAGAATGTCCTCAATTAAGACTGTTTAAAACTTTGTATACTTAATTAAATCCCAATCTGACCTGGCTTATTAATGATCTGTGTTGATCAGATGCTTGGAAGAAGGAGCAGAAGAGTTCTTCTTGAAGCCAGTTCAATTATCCGATGTCAACAAACTTAGACCCCATCTAATGAAGGGAAGATGCAAGGAAGAAGATCAACCTAACAACAAAAGGAAAGGCATGGAAGAAATTGTCAACTCTCCTGGCAGAACAAGATCAAGATACAACGAGGGCTTGGAAGTGGTCTTATCCCAATAGATTTCCCATCTCAATTTTACCTTTTTCAATAGATTTGACAACACAGGCTCAAAGAAAATTTAGATTCACTGAGAAAGATGGGAATCAAGCTATCAATTTTCCTCCGTTATTAGTTCAATTGTAAATTACCACAGGAAATATTCATTTTTGTTCTGTTAAATCTAATCAACAATCATGGAGCTCTTCCCGTATCTCTCTCTCTCTCTCTCTCTCTCTCTCCATTTTTTTTATAAAAAAAAAATTTATACTAGTCAAGTCTATATTCTTTCATTGAATCAATAGGGGTACGCATGCACGTTTTGTGGAAGAAATCATTAATATTGTTTTGCCATTTCCAAGTTCAATGATACATGTTTCCAAGGAGCAGGGTTCAATTCACGTCCAACCACTTTTATTTATTTTATATGAGAAAAAATCCATTTAAAATAAGACACAAGATGATACTTCATTGACTTTCTTCCCCTTCAAATTTCTTTATCCAACTTTTAATAATGAAGATCCTGTACACTTTGTATGAGATTTGTTTCAAATTTAAATTGGTAACTGAGGTTTTGTAGAATCAAAGTTTAAAAATACTTTTCTAATTAAAGAGATTTTATAAAAAAATAAATTTATTTCATATATTGTAAATAAAAATTTTCATTAATGTATACTGTCTTAAAAAATAGAGGTATTCAATATTGGTCCTGACATTGCAATCCAACTGTATTTTTAAATAATTTTGAATTTTTTTAGTTTCAAATTAATTTTTTGGTTTTTTTGGATTGTTTTAATGTGTTGATATTATAAATAAATTTTAAAAAATAAAAAATATTATTTTAATATATTTATAATAAAAAAATATTTTTAAAAAATAATATTAAAATAAAATTAGTTTCCAATTGACTTGCGAATTTTATATCCCCAAGTCATTAGGCAGCCGGGTTATAGATTTTAGGCTTAATGACTTGAAACAACTTTGGCTGACTGATAGTTTTAGGTTAGAATCTAGCCATGTGATATTACTTCTTATTTCTATTCATTAGCAAAAATTTATTATATTCGCATTTTGTATATTTGTAATGATGTTATTATAATTATTAAATTTGCTCAATTTATAATCTTGTTTGGATCTTGTTTTACATATATAAAAAATAAATTTAAAAAATCAATATATTATAATTAAGATAAAAACTCAAATTAATCCACAATTCGATTTAGTGGTGAAAGAACAAGGGTTGGGGCCTGGCACCTAAAAAAAAAAAAAACTTAATAATATTCTCGCATGAAACCAATAAGATTTAAATCTGGAGCTAAAAACTAGTAAAAATTAGATTTTGCCCCCTGGAATTAATTCTTAACTCCATTCTCAGCCTGGATGATTTCATCAAAATCCATCAACTTTATAAAATATATTTTTAAAACAATATTGTTTTAATTCTTTTTATAAAAAATATTATTAAGTGGCCTGACTCATGACCACGCCGTGCACCAAGTTGTTGATCTCCTATCAAGTTTGATAATTATTGATGTCGCAGTGTTAATGCGGTCACAATATCAAATCCATTATCCATGCTGGCAAATTTATACCTAGCTAAAAAAATATATATATTTTTTTTAAAATATTTTTTATGTGAATATTTTTCAGAAACAGATTATTTTATACCCACTATTTCCCATCAAAACGGTCATTGAACTACACAAATCTTCCTTTGATGATGCTCAATCTCCTCATTTTACAACAATACGGTGCCGTAAAAATATATTTTTTTTGCACTAAAAATCATGTGGTCCAAGTTCAGCTAAATAAAACCCACAAAAACAAAAACAAAATAATATATTATAAGCTTGTAAATATTTGATTCAAAAATACAATTTGAATCCAAGATCTTCCATGAGCCTATAACCAATTGATCACCGTCCAAAAAACAAATATCATACGGGGATATCATTGGATCGTGTGGTGCATTAACCATGCTGGTCTCTCGAATCAAGAAGGGCATATTTGAAGAGATTTATCATTGACAGGACCCATTTGTGTCTGCTGTCTTTGATCATGAAAACAAAATAATATTTCGGGGCCCAATATTACTTTATCTTTGTTTCCTAGCCGAGTGGCTGTGGGTCTTCATTTATAAGGTGGCCCGGCCTAGTTTTAATTTAACCCTGGAGGCTATTTCTAAATTGAATCAGCTTCTCCGGGCCCAGAAGGTCAGCTATATAAATTTCGATTTTTTTTTTGTGAGAATTAGTTGCTGTTTATCACCTTCATATGGTTGGATTTGGATTAAAAAACTAAATCGAATAGACTTTAATCAATGAATTTTTAGCTGGGTATTTTTTTTATATGCTTTAATAAATCAATTGGCTCAGTTTGTTCATTTTGGGTTATTTAAAAAAAAAATCTAAAATTTAACTAAACCAATTTTTTTAAAACTTTACAGCCAAAATTATACAATAATTTTGCAACATCATTAAATTCAGTTAATTTTTAATTTTAATATATAAATTTCAAATTAAAAAAATATAAATACCATTAAAAACTAAAAATACCAATAGCAGAGCCAATAATAAGAAAAATATTTCTAGCGGAACCACGGGAAGACAACACAGAACGGTACCGTAAAGCAACAAACAAAAAGTTCCTGCATGGGCCCCACTCTCACATGGCGAAATCTCTATGGTCATAGAACTAATTAACAGAGAGTCGGAGTCAACATCGTTGACTAAAATCAGTTCAATAAATAAACAAATAAATAAATTACCCCAAGGCACGTGCTTGAATCCCATGTGCTTCAAATTAGCAGAAGATATTTTTTTTAGTTTTCGAACATCATATTTTAAAATAATATATATATTTTTATTTTAAATAAGCTCTGAGTTACCTTAATTATATTTTATTTTAATTTTTCTCCATCACATCAAAATTATTCGTGGATTACTTTTCCACTATACTTTTAATTACTCGTAGATTACTTTTAAATACCCTCCCTCAAACTTTTCTTTATTAAATTTAACTTTATTAAATTTTAAAAGTTTAATAAAAGGAACAAAAAATAAAATATTTGTATTGTGATAGATTCTATTTTTTACTAGGTTATAGGAAAAAATTATTTGATTAATTAAATACTTTATATTTTTAGTATTTAGCTTTATATATAATTATTTGTGTTTTAAAATTTGATTTTATTTAAGTTAAAATAATTTATTTTTTATTCATGAAAACATGTTTTTTTATTTATTTTACAAGTAAAAATTCACTCCATAACAGTTTAACTAAATACATATATTTTTTTAAACTATAACTACAAAAACTACTTATATAATCTTATTAATATCTTACATAAAAAAAAATTCAACACTTTTTTTTCTTGTGTTTTAATAATAATAATTTTTGACACTATTTGTCAAAGATTACCATGGTTCATTTTTTTTTCTAAATTTATTAAACAATGTTTGATTATTATCTTCTAATAAAAAAGATTGAGATAATAGAAACAAAGATAAATATCTCATTGTATTTACTATTTTAAAAATATAAATATCTATTCTAAAACTATGCCAAAAAATAAAATTATTTCAAGTTTTTATCGTTGTTTTTTTAATCAAATATATTTTATATCTTTTATGTTTTAAAATATTAGCAAAAACTAATTTTATAATTTACATGTTAATATTATATATGTACAAATCTGTTCTTTAAAAAACAAGTTTTTCTTTATATATAAAATATCTATGAAATTTGTTTATTAACATCTAAATCATATTATAAGATTAGATAAACAACTAGTTTCTATAATATTATTATTGACCGAATTAGATCCATGAAATAATTAATGACATAATTAGTAAAATTCTATTTCCAGAAGAATTACCATATTTTTATTCCAGATTGACTGAGTTGGCAAAGAAAAACTTGAGTGATTTCTTGAAATTGTGCCTTCTAGGGCACAAAATTTAGAAAAGAAAAAAAAGGAAGAAGGAAAGAAATCAAAATCCGAATATCATTTAAAAAAAATAATCAAAATCAATAATTTTCAATAACCCTCTCTCACTCTCTACTTCACTCTCATTAAAACCAAACAGGCTTCACTTTCCCTAATATTTCCTTTTTCTCTCACTTTCTCTCCAACCAAACACCACAAAGCCCAATTCCTCGAATCCAAAGGCCGTCGCAGAATCTTCGTTTTCGACATATTCTCTCGTCGTTTTGTGAAAAGCTAATAATCCTTTCCTTTATTCGTCGATTCCGCCGGGTTTTTTTTTCGACGATTCGAGATTGAATCGATTGGTTTTGCGATTTTGTTAGCTGACCGAGGTTTTGTTTTTGGTAATGCGAGGGTTTGGAGGAGCTGAAAGTGAGTGATTTAGAGTTTAAATGAGGCAATGTGTGTGTTTGTAGGTGGATTTTGTTGCGGTGGTGGTGATGGTGAGATGTGTAGGGTTTTGTTAGAGTTTTGATTACGTCTAAAACGGAGGGAATGGCTGCTTTGGAGCCGACGTTGAGAGTTGGCCCCTTAGAGAGAGACATTGAATTGGTAATTATATATATATTTTTATATTTTGTTGTTGTTTATTGATATAATAAAGTGCTGATGATATTGATTGAGGTTTAGTGAATGTATTTTGATTTATATCTTGGTAATGACTGAGAAGGTTTAGTGTTATGTTTGTATGATTTTTTTTTTTTATGGTTGTGTTTTTGTGATTAGGGTGCAACGTGGTTGTGTTAAAAGCTCAAGCTTGTAAACAGAGATTGCCTATTAATTGCTATGGATTAATAAGTTGAACATTGATTTGAATGTTTAGGCTCATAAATTGTTTGAAATTAGTGAAATGGAATTTGAGTTTTTTTTTTTTTTTTTCAAAAAAGCGAAACCGGGTCAAATGTTGTGGAACTGTTGGTTACTGTTCAAGCTAATAAGAGCATTAAGAGTCTGGTAATATCTGTTATTTCAATGGGATCGAGTAGTATAACCTTTCCTTTTATTTGTTCATAAGTGTTTGCATTGCGAAATGTTAGTATAGGATGTGTGTGGGTCAACATGTTGTCATATGCGGGTTTTTTTTAGCAAGTCTTAATGGACTATTCTAGCTGGCTTTTTCGGGTAAGCTAATTGGTTTTTGTGCATTTTCTTAAGAGTACATAAATGAGTCTTACATGAGCATTAACACATGAGTGCTAGTGATGTTAGGATGCATGGCAAAGCATCGAGAATCAGTGTCAAGACATGCATGCTTTTCTGGATTTTTTCAAAGAATTGCGATAATATATAAATAAATAGTCAACCAAATGTTATTAGCGAGTGTTCATATCTCTCTGGCATCAATGAGTTGTAAATATTCACTCAAATGGAAACCATTTCACGGGCTTAATACAAAATACCTGTAATTGTTACCTCTGGGCTGGGCAGTGCACCATACCCATTTATTTCTATATTAGAAACCAAGTCTTATGTTGTTGTCTGGGATAAGTGAAAAAAGGATTTGAGTAAATCATGGATCATGAACTTAAAAATAACTGAAGAAAAAAGAGACAAGAACCTGCTTATTGTGAGATATAATCATGCGGCTGCACTATTAGATGTTTCTCCAGATGAGAAATATTTCTACATCTCCTGAAATCTGACTTATGCATAGCCTGCTTAGTTTATTTTCAATTGATTTTCTTGCTGCATTCTTTGCCACAGGCCATCACTGCTCTTAAAAGGGGCACTCAGTTGCTCAAGTATGGCCGTAGAGGGAAGCCCAAATTTTGCCCCTTCAGGCTGTCGAATGTAAGATTATATTTAAGGCATGCTTTTAAATGTAACCTTTTCTCTTTCTTATTTTGAGACAAATCAGTATGGGATCAAGAAATTTGTGGTTAGCTATTTGTGTTTGTTTATTTTCCCTCAATGGAAGCTAGCTATGGTACTGCCTCCTCTTCAAGTAGATCGATTCGTAAATTCATTTGCATCTGTTAATCTGTTTTTATGATGCGTGCTCTGATAATAGCATATTATTATGGATGTTCTGTAATTTTTGCTGCTCTTTACCAAGTTTAGATCACGATGCAGTGTTGAGAATTGGATGATTTAGAAAGTGCCTTTGTCTCTGAATGCATTGGTCTCATGGAAGGTTAAATGAATAAAATTAGGTCTACTGTTTCACAAAATCTTAGCAGAATATGCTTCCAGAACAGTTCTAAAATGGTGATGGTATTGTGAATGAATAAAATAAAGGCAGTAGTGGTGTTGTCATCAAGGTAGAAAAGCAAGTGTCCTAACCCTTATATCCATGGAAATAAGGGCCTCCAGGGCTCTATGAAGAAAATACCCTAGTGGCATCTACTTTTACATTGGACTTGAAAACTACTTGAAAGATCTTTAGCTGGTTATCCTGCACAGCACAGCGCCTCTCCTCTGTTTCTATGTAAACATGGGCTTGCTGGAGAAACTGAAGATCTATTAGATTGATTATTGAAGCTGAAAAATATGAGTTAGTGACGAGGCTTATGATGGTGCTGATCTTGCTGGCAGGCCACTTGGTTTTCCTAACCTTGGTCTGTGCTGCTTCCTAATCAAAAGATAAGAGAGCACCTTTCCCTGCAGTTTAAGGTTTCACTATCAATGTCTGAAGGCATGCATGCAATGTAGTAACTTTTTGATGTTTCACCCTATTATTTTTATGCCAAGCTCTATCATGTACTTTCATAGGCGCTGCATTTAATTGCTGCAAGGCAGTTGGTAATTTAATATTTTTTTGGCCATTTCTAAATGGTAAGCTTCTTGCATGCTGCTTCTGGTAATTTATCTAAATGTGTTGTTTTGGGTATATTCTGTTTGATGTTGTTGGATATTGACTATTGAGCTTTGCTGTAATTCACCTTTATTAAATTTATGTATGCTGTAATACGTATGCCTTTGCTTTTGGTTCATTCAGGATGAATCTGTTCTAATTTGGATATCTGGGAAAGAGGAGAAGCATCTTAAACTAAGCCATGTCTCCAGAATTATCCCTGGTCAGCGCACTGTAAGTTTATCCATATTGAGATCCTGGTCAACTTTTGTATGATGCTTAATGCAATAGCCCCATGCTTTTCATAGTTTTGCAGCAAATCATTTTTTTTTCAAGTTAATAATCATTTTAGTATTGTGAATAACTTGGGTTTCCAAAATGGTTGAGGTTCAGCAGCCTTTGCATATTGATGCTTTACTTTGCACTTCACCAGATCAGGGATGAATGTTCATAAATGCAAAGTTTTGATGAATGAATCTGTCTATTTTTATGTGACATAGTGGAAAGGAAATTGCAAGAATACTGGTTATGTTACTTTATCAAATACTATGACATTTGAAACTTCTATTTTAGAATTTACTTTGAAGCAATGTGTTTATGTGCATGTACTGTCTTCTAGCTTTCAAAAATCTGTAATATTCATTCCTAGGTGTTAGAGAATAATATAAATCATATCTTGAAGCCTCACCTAACAGCTTAAGCTATTGGGTTGAGATGGTTCTTTGACATGGTATCAGAGCCTTAATGACCAAGCGGTCATGAGTTCGAATCTTACCATCCCCATTTATTTGATAAAAATTAAGCACAAGGTAATGTGGGCCTGTGCAAGTTTCAAGCTCAAAAGGGCTTTCACTTGAGGGGGTGTGTTAGAGAATAATATAAATCATATCCTGGGACCTTACCTAACAGCTTAAGCTATTGGGTTGAGATGGTTCTTTGACACTAGGAAGAGTCGTGGTGGCATTTTTTGTTATATAGAAAAATGGTTTTTGATGGACACTTCATTTTTGTGATGTTTTCTACATTTACCTTGAATATTGGAGCTAGCAACAAAATCACGAGGGACAGTGAAGCTATGCTTGAAAATTATTTATTTTATTTGTGATTTTTTATTTTATGTGATTCATATATTTTGTCTGCTTCCAGTTTTTATGGCTTTTGTTTTGTTCTTTCTTTCCCCTTGAGAAAATATGGAAATTAAATCCTTTTGCTTGTAAGTTTCTGCTAGTTTTTCAATTATTTTTAATCATTTTATTGGAACCATGATCTACTAACTGATTATTCTCAATTCTGCTTTACTACAGCCAATTTTTCAGAGATATCCTCGTCCTGAGAAGGAATACCAGTCATTTTCTCTAATATACAGTGACAGGTCTTTAGATTTGGTAGGCATATTCTTTTTAAAGGCCAGCTCTTCATTCTTTGTCATCAAAGTCATGCCATGTTCAAAATTTTAGGGAGTCCACTTTCTGTATTTTCACAACACAGTTCCTTTTAAGTATTAGCTGAAAATTTTGATCATCTGCTTATCATGCTCTGTTTTGCCAGATATGCAAGGACAAAGAAGAAGCTGAAGTCTGGTTTACTGGTCTAAAGGCACTAATATCAAATCGCCAGATTTGGAAAAAGAGAGAAGAAACTACAAATGATGGACTTTTATCAGAGGCAAATAGTCCTAGGGCATACACCATTAGAAGTTCTCCTTTGAGCTTTGCATTTGGTAGTGATGATAGTTCACTGAAGGTACTGTTCTATGTTCCTTCGTTCTCAAAATTATGTTTCGCTGCTGTGTGCTTTAATGTAAATTCTCTTGGCACTGATATAGGATGGAATGGATCCTCTTCGTCTTCGTACGCCATATGACAGTCCTCCAAATACTGGTTTAGAGAAGGCATTGTCTGATGTAGTATACACTGCGCCTCCTAAGGTTTTATTTCCATTAGAATCTGCTTGTGCGCCAGCTCAGTCTCAGTTATTAGGAGGCTCAGATGAAACAACAGGGCGTGCAAAGGTTACGAACACAGATAATTTTAGGGTTAGTTTATCAAGTGCTGTTAGCTCATCAAGTCAAGGCTCTGGTCGTGATGAAAATGATGCATTAGGGGATGTTTATATTTGGGGGGAGGGCACTGGTGATGGCATTCTAGGTGGTGGAGTTCATAGAATTGGAGGTTCTGGTGTTCAGATGGATTCTTTTGTGCCAAAAGCTTTGGAATCTGCAGTTTTACTAGATGTTCAGGCTATAGCTTGTGGTCGGCAACATGCTGCTTTGGTAACAAAACAAGGGGAGGTTTTCTCTTGGGGAGAGGAACTAGGAGGCAGACTCGGACATGGTGTAGACTCTGATGTTTCACATCCAAAGTTTGTAGATGGACTAAAAAATTTCAATGTTGAACTTGTAGCATGTGGAGAATATCATTCTTGTGCGGTAACACTTTCTGGTGATTTGTACATATGGGGTGGTAATGCTTATAATTTTGGACTCTTGGGCTGTGGAAGTGAAGCTACTCAGTGGGTTCCAAGAAAGTTGGATGGACCACTTGAGGGAATACATGTCTCATCAGTTTCATGTGGACCATGGCACACAGCTGTTGTAACCTCTGCTGGCCAATTGTTTACTTTTGGAGATGGAACCTTTGGGGTTTTAGGACATGGGGACCGCATAAGCGTGTCAATACCAAGAGAGGTCGAGTCTCTTAAGGGCCTCCGCACCATGCGAGCAGCTTGTGGTGTGTGGCACACAGCTGCAGTTGTTGAAATCATGGTTGGGTCATCAAATTCCAGTAATTGTTCTTCAGGAAAGCTCTTCACATGGGGAGATGGAGATAAATGTCGTCTTGGGCATGGTGATAAGGAAGCTAGACTGGTGCCCACTTGTGTTGCTACTCTTGTTGAACCCAACTTCTGTCAAGTTGCCTGTGGTCACAGCCTCACTGCTGCACTTACAACCACAGGTCAGGTTTACACCATGGGAAGCCCTGTATATGGTCAATTGGGGAATCCCCAAGCTGATGGCATGCTCCCTACTCGTGTTGAGGGAAAGCTCATGAAAAATTTTGTTGAAGAATTAGCCTGTGGTGCTTATCATGTTGCAGTTTTGACCTCAAGAACTGAAGTTTACACATGGGGAAAGGGTGCAAATGGCAGGCTAGGTCATGGTGATGCAGATGATAGAAATTCCCCATCTGTAGTTGAAGCTTTGAAAGACAAACAGGTTAAAGGTATTGTCTGCGGCACTAGTTTTACTGCAGCTATCTGTCTTCATAAATGGGTATCCGGTATCGATCAATCAATGTGTTCAGGTTGCCACATCCCATTTAATTTCAAACGGAAACGGCACAATTGTTATAATTGTGGGCTTGTTTTCTGCCATTCATGTAGTAATAAAAAGTCTCTCAAGGCTTCAATGGCTCCAAATCCTAACAAACCTTATCGTGTCTGTGATAATTGTCTTAGCAAACTTAGAAGAAGCTCTGAAACTGACTCTTCAGTTCACTCTGCTCTTAGTAGAAGAGGAAGTGTCAATCAGGGACTAAATGAAGTCGCAGAAAAGACTGAAAATTCAAATTCAAAATCGCATGCTAAGCTTGGAAGAAACTTCTCTATGGAATCATCTAAAGAGGTGGAAAGTATATCTTCCAGAAGAAACAGGAAGTCAAACTCCAATAGCATTCAGGTTTCACCCTCTGGAAATGATGTTTCTCGGCGCAATACATTTAATAACTCTAAATCATTTGGATCCTCCAAGAAATTTTTCTCAGCTTCTCTTCCTGGATCAAGAATTGTGTCTCGAGCAACATCTCCAACATCAAGACGATCCAGTCCCCCTCGTGCTGCAACACCAACCCCAACTCTCTCAGCTAATGAGTTGCCGAAACTAGCTGTAGATGGTGCTGGGAGGTTAAATGACAGCCTGCGAGAAGAAATTGTAAAATTAAGAGCTCAGGTAGATATAAATTAACTCGTATGATTTCAGTAATCTGTTCCTAAATTTCTTGTTTTGAGCAATAATAGATGCACCCAGGCTGCCATGCATTAACCTAGAAATTTATTGTCCGTGGCTGAACATGTATTCTCTCAAACATTTTTGGTAAGATTGGAAGTGTGTATGTCATGCGGTATGATACTGCGTAAAATTGTAAAGTATATCAAGTCTCCTTATTAACAACTAGAGAAAAACGGTCTTGTCCTGTGGCACAAATCCTTTTGTTGTTGTATTGAGAGTCTCTATTTTATCCTTTGGTTATAGTTTGTTGTGAGTTTCTTTGCTTGCTTCTTTATGCTTTAATTTTCCCTGTTTGGACATGGACAAAGTGTTCTGCAATATTTTTTTTGTCACAATTAACATAAAGACGAAGGTCTGTGCTGGGGACAGGTCTAATTTTGAAACCTCTTATGGTCATTGTAACTATGGTTAATGATTTGGTTAGATTAAGATCCAGTTTAGAGATGCATGGCCATAATGAAACAACAGTATATGTCTTTAGAGACTTTCTACTGGCCATATCATTGTGCTTGAAAAGTACTTTGCTTAGGCCACTTCATTGGTTGATTATGGCTGACTGTTTGTGTAATGTAGGTTGAAGAGCTTACAAATAAAGCTCAGCTTCAGGATGTTGAGCTGGAAAGAACAACCAAGCAGTTGAAGGAGGCTATTGCAGTTGCGGAGGAGGAAACTACTAAATGCAAGGCAGCAAAGGAAGTAATTAAGTCACTCACGGCCCAAGTAAGTAAAAACTCGAGTTTATAACTTCCTAGTCCTACTGTAGATAACTAATTTTACATCACAAGTAACCTTAGGCAAGAAAGTTTAGAAATGTGCGCTAAATATATGCTATCTTGCATTGAATAGACTGGTCCTAGATTTGACACGAGCAAAGTTTGTCTCGAAAAGTAGGTTTAGAGGACAATATTTGCACAATGCTTTTGGTATTATATGATTGTATTTTGGAATCTCTAGGACTTGACCGTTAGATGTGCATCATCATGTCCACCTTAGAGATGTGCTGGCCTTAATGAGTTGCCTGATGAAAATAAATTAAATTGCCTGTGTCGTACTAAATACTAAGGTTGACATGAACTCGGGTTGGAAGTGTCCTTGCCGTATGAATGTTGATCGACAGCGAGCTCATGTGCATACTAAAATTTTGTAGGTTTTTTAATAGGTAAGCTGTCTTCTTAATTTATGTGTGATTAATCTTTTTATTATAGTTGAAAGAAGTGGCTGAAAGGGTACCTGTTGGAGCATCAAGAAACAGCAACTCGCCCTCTTTTTATTGCTCTAGCAACACAACTCCATGGGACGTTTCTCCTGGAATTCTTGAGCAGCTCAGTAGTCCCACGGCATGTCATGAACAAGATTCAAAAGGATCAAACAGCCTGGTAATTTCGAATGTGTCAGGGACTACTACTACTACTAATCAGACTCCACATCACTCCGAAGTGACACAGATAGAAACAACAGTGAGGAATAAGAACAGAATAGCAAAAGTTGAACCCACTAATGGCGATGAATGGGTTGAACAAGACGAACCAGGTGTATATATTACCCTTGTTTCCTTGCATGGAGGTGCGAAGGATCTCAAACGTGTCCGCTTCAGGTATTCTTAAGTCATCACACACTATTATCCTGTTCTCTTCCACTTCTCCCCCACCTGCCCCCCTTCTATGATTGCTTTGCTTCTCCCCTCTTTAACAACAAGGTAACTACTTGGCCCATGATATTTTCCAATAATGTAATGTGGCCCCGTGTCCTTAACTAAGGTGGTAGAGTTCCTGGCTGCTTTCAGGCCCACTTTTTGCAAATAGATGAGTTTGGACCAACAGGTTTCTGTACAGTTGGAAGCCTCCGAGTGGGGAACTAAATCATTGCAACTTAATAATTGCTCTGTCTTTATTGGAAATCTTATGCTATTGTATTTTGAACTCCCTTTGCTGCAGTCGGAAGCGGTTCAGCGAAAAACAAGCAGAACAATGGTGGGCAGCCAACAGAGCGAGAGTATACCAGCAATACAACGTTCCCATGGGTGACAGGTCTATTGTTAGTGTGGGAAGGGAAGGGTTAACTCAATGACCTGCGACGTCTAATATGCAACTTGACTCACATTTTGCCAATGCTATTCTTTGCGAGATCTGAAATTCGTTTTCAATTTCTGCCCGAGGAATATGGAGGAAGCCGATTTTTTTTTCTAGAGGGTGGAGGTGGGTGGAAATTTTTTCTCCCCACAATCTTTTGCTTTCGATTTCTTCCCACAGATGTATCCATATTTTCTCTCTTCCTATAATTTTTTTTTTTGAGGGAAGTGTGAAAACTCGCTAGGGGTATGTAAATTCTTTTTAAGTAGGTCGCTGACTTCAAAATCAAACACAGCTGCCTTGTAAATTCAGAAGCAAAATACTATACAGATTGTCTGCCATTCATAGACTGAATGCATCTTCCACAGTTTTTAAAATCTTAAAATCAAAAGAATATACAGAGTTGTGGGAAAAAAATATTTTAAAAAAATTATGAAGTTATAATTATAAAAATTTTATTGTATCAAAGTTTTTAAAATGTCTTTAGTTAATATTTTATTAAGATTGAATATTAATTAAAATTGCTTAGGTTAATATTATATTTTTTAATGAAAAAAAAGTAATTGTTTCCCTAAATTTATATTTTAAATTAACAATAAATTTTTTTTTTTTTTACACGTTTCGTGTCATATGATGTCTACATGTCCCATAGTTTCTGGGCATATATCAAATTAACAAGTCATCCTTCAAACCCTACAATCCTTAGTCAACACTTGCCAGCTCGTTCCATTCCACCAGTGGTCTAAACCTACACACGCATATATAAAATTTATTTTTATACCTTCATCTTTATTCTTGTTTTTTTAATCAAAGATATTTAATATTTCTATCCCTTTTTTCTAAGATGGGGCAGGGGAGAGAATTTTCCTGTCAATCACAGTAATTTTTTTATGTTTTTTTTTTTTTTTTGCCAATGTTAGAGACAAATAAAGATGCATCTTCCAATCTATCTTTATATCTTGAAAGGTCTGTCGTAGATGCATGTCGGGTGATACAAATCAAGGTTAAATAAATAGCAAACAGTTTCATCCATCTATCTTGTGGAAAAATAAATCAATTCAGAAGCTTTGAAGAACATGATTTTGTCGTTCATTCCTGTACATAACTGGGTATGATTGTTACAAACAATGAAAGGAGTTTCTTCAAGTTCTCTCCCACCTACCAAATATATATACATCCCCCAGGGGACAGAATGGACAAACAGGAGCCAAAAAAAAGCTCTTAGAAAATGAGGGTCAAGGTTTTGTTGCGGGGGTATCCTAAGAGATTAGTCAAGGAATAGATTGAGAAAAAAATTCAATTAGCACTTGTTCCCAGCTGTGAATGGCAAACTCTGCCATTTATACTTTGAGAAACAATGAATCAAAAATAATCTGCCCAGGTTTTTCAAACAAGAGGAGTGGAATTATTTGAATTCAACTGCCACATATATCACTTGATTGAAATCATCATCAGCACAAGATATGGTGGCTCGAGATCATCACAAGAACTGTACAGAGAAAGATAACAGGAGTTTTTGTTACACCAGCAGGATAAGCAAATGAGATTTGCAGTGATAAGAACATATAAGTAAGATAATTAGGTCTCCAGATAAGGAAAAAACATATCGTTACCTTTTACGCTCTTGAACCTGTATGCACAAAGCTAAGGTGGGCCAAGTAGTCGCTCTCAGCAAAATCATGTAGAGATCGGTGGAGCCGTGCCCCTGCATGGTCAGTTTTACTTGACTCTTCTTTCAAAACTCTTCTACAACCATCAGCATCCTAAAGGAAAAGCAAGTCAAAAATCAAACTGGGCCTTGAGTCCTAAATTAGATGAAAAGGGCATGTGATAAAAAAGCCAAAGCAGGGGAAGGGTTAAGTCAGGGATTTAGCAAAAGAAAAATAAAATCTTTTACTAATCCTTTAATGCTGCAGAAAAATACAGACATTAAAGTAATGGTTGCTAACAGGTTAAATAACAAAATAGTGACATAAAAGAAAAGGCAATCAGACCAAAATCAAAACAGTTTGGCTTATATATTCTCATTAAATAAAAAATAAAGGAGCTTCTACATCATCTACCTGTAGGAATTCTAGCATTTGCTCCTCAATTGTACCACGCATGGCTAAAGTCTCCACATTGATGGGGCGAGTAGCACCCATCCGATGAGCTCGACTTATCACTTGTTCTTCCATGCTGATAGCATTCAACAAAGAAGAATTTTTAATTAAAAAAAAAAAGTAAAAGAGGGAGAGACAGAGAGAGGTGTGTCAAGCATTCTATTCAACAAAAACCATTATTTTTCCATATAGCAGCGTGATATTGTGGCTAACAATACTGAAATCAGGATGCAAGATACCTATTAGTAAGAACAGAAAAGAGAAATAATGAACAGTTTAGGATTTGAAAAAAATACTACCTTCTGTCCCAGATTGGCTCCATTAAGAATACATGAGTTACAAAGCTCAAATCAAGGCCCAATGCAGCACTGCCATCCATTAACAGAGCCATACATGTGGCGTCATGCTGGAAGGTGGCCAGTGATTTCATCTGAACAGCCAAAGAATGTATCAAGAAAAAGGAAAAGGAACAAAAAAATAAAAAGAAGACAAACTAATTTCAATACCTTGTTGATTTGAGGCATTGGACTATACATTCCAGCAAATTTAATACCGGCAAATGCTAACTGGCCGAAGAAAAGAAGGCCCAGGATCATTACACTTTTGAGGAAAAGATAAAGCCACACTTGTTAAGAACTCATAATGCAATCATAAGTACCTGCTGTTCAATCACATGTATATGCTCAAGAAATTGAGAAAATATTATAACTTTCTCCATGGCTGCCCTGTTAACACTAAAGCAGTCCTGCTGAAGCACTAAACTAGAAACACTTATTTGAGTATCCTTGTCAATGGACCAGCTACTCTCTCTACTGGCCTCCTGCAATGCTTTCAGCTTCTGTACAAGGTACGCAACTTTACTGCTAGATGTTGACTGCCAATCTGGATCCCAGTCATCCTGTACAAATACCAGAAAAATACATGTGATAACGCTTCCTGCGAATCCTTTATACATAAAAAAAGTATTTCAAAATGAGAGCAAAATACTTGCCTGTTTATAGGAAGGTTGCAACTCAATAAGATCTTTGGGGACAGGCCATTTCGGGTTTGGATTTTCTGGTCGGGTCAATACTTCTGGACTTTGCATCTCATATGAGTAACCACAGCCAGGAAAAGTACACTTTTCACTATTCAAAGCAACACAATCAAGGCACAAAAGATGCCTGCATGGCGTGATGAAAGGTAGACGACACCATTCCTCGCATCTAAACAGCAAAGAGGAAAGAAGAAAAAAACAAATGTGCAAAATCAATGGTGGTAAACCCATGTGAGAAGATATCATTTAATATTCAGAGTGAAGCAAAAAAGAGCTCAAAAAGTTACCTGAGACAGTTACCACCATACTGAAGATAGTATTTTATCAAAGCATGCTCCTCTGAAATGGGATCAAGTCCTTTTTCAATCAGAATATCCATTGTTTCCTGAATATCTTCACCAACTTCTGCCACTTTAATATGCCCTGCCACACAACAAGATAGCCTGACATTTCTAATAAGGGTACTTCGAAACTTCCACTGCTTTGGGTTAAGCAAACTCTCAACATGAGAAGGATCATTCCAGTCAGCAGTTAGAATATTACGTCGCACAGTAACTACCAATTCATTATAGCTTCTTGCATGATCCTTGGTAAAATTGAGGAATGTCACCTTCTTGATGCATGGAGGGATAGTTTTCAAATCTGTCTTCCTAGAACTAATCAAGCATCTGTGGAGCAAATGCAACAAGCGTGTGCGGCCTTCTTCCATCTCGGCTTCAAATGGTCTAAGAACACCGGCTTCCCATGACTTTTGATTCAGCCCATACGCTTCCTCCTGTAGAAACTTAAGCATTGGCTGGAGATGAGACAGCTGGCTATTGGGTGTGTTAGGTGTTGGTGTTCCTGTTAGTAACCAGCGATTTGAAGCCATCAATGACATAGCCATTTGCAATTTGTTTGTCAAGCTCAGACTAGAGCCAAGGGTGTGTCCCTCATCTAACATGACCCGGAGAAAATGCACTTGCATCAGAGGACTTTTTTTCCTGGGACCCCACTCAGCACTTAATCGACTGAAGGTTGTTATAACAACATCATAATCCCATGCCAGACTGTGAGCAGAAGGCTTTTTATGATTAGTCCAGACACACAGCCGCAACTGGCCAGGTTTGACATGCTTTTCTATCTGGGTTTTCCAATGATCAACTAGATTTGCTGGGACAACAACTAGGGTTGCTCTTGATAAATATAACCTGACTGAATCCAACGGCTTGCAGATAGCAATTCTAAAAGCAGCCAAATCAAATGCTAAGTTTTCAAGTTTCTGCGGGTAACACCACTTACTGGCTCCCTTTTCTACTCTCCGTACAAGACCAAATGCTTCAAATATTTTATGAAACCCATGGGAATCTCCACCACCAGATACAGAACCAGTACCTACGACCGGACTTGCCAAACCAATTGTTTCCATTAAAGAAAGTCTTTCTGGAGAAAGTTTAGCCAGCCAAGTCAAAGCTTTCTTGGTTTTAGAGTTTATCATGGAATAGTGCTCCTTGAGAACACTAGTGAAAAATGACACATTTTGCTCCTCCCCCCCTGAAGTTCCTTTGGTGTGAAATCCCGGTACATGAGTTAAGGAACAGCTGTCATCCCAAGCTTCTTCAGCATCTCTACAACTCTGACGTTCAGGGTTTGTATTCATGCTACAAAACCATGCAGCATCAGTATCTGCTACACTGCTTGTAAGCTTCCTCCACTTTCTGCATGCATCGCATTGAACCCAAGTCTCATTAAAATCCCTAAAATGTCCAGTAATCAAATTCAACCTGCGTGCTCTATCATGCCGTTGTTCCTCTGAGACATATATAGGGGCATTAGAACGATGCTTCCTCTTTTTCTTGTTACTAAAAACAGGTGTTTCATCATATTCATGGAGAAGATTTCTCTTCACGCGACTCAATTGAATTACACGTGCTGTTTGATCTGAAGATGGAGCTGGTGACGATTCCATTCCATTAACTGGACAGGAATTGCTAAACCCCTCAATCTGTTGACCTGGATCATTCATCAGAGTGGATTTATCCAAAGATAATTGTCCCCTGCGTGCACTCTGGTTCATTACCCTTTTTGCCAGGGGTGTGTTATTAGGAGTGAAGTTTCTGCCATCAACCTCGTAATAGCCACATCTCTGTTCTCCATTATGTGTACACCAGGTTATTTGAACTCCATCTGGTGGGTCAGCTACTGTTCCTCTTGTCTTCAGAATAAGAGAAAGAGCAGTGATAGTCTTTCCTAAGCCAGGTTCATCACAGAACATTCCCCCATGAAAGTCTCTTACAGTTGGAGCTACTCCAGTAATTATTTCACCAGAAACAGTACTTACATGAAATGTAAACCCATCTTCTGTGGATAAATTAGTGTACAGAGGATGTGGCAAGACTTGAGCATTCCGCTCGCGCTGTAACATCCACTCAACTGCTGCCTGCTGATGAGGAAATAATTTAAGTTTCATACATGGCATAATTGAAACAGCCAGGGATCTCAAATGGTGACAGGTTGCAGCAACCCTGACAAGGTCCTTTGGACCAAGTGCAGAAAGAATGCTCATCAAGATATCACCAGTTAAATCCCAAATACCAGATTCCAAAGAGTTATCTGCTGGTTTTACTCTTGAAGAGTAATACTGTTCCTTATTTTCCGTGCTGGGTAAACCTTTAAAAATTTCATGAAGTTCAAAACGCTTTTTGCTTGAAGAATCAGGGACATCACAATGCAAATTGCATCCAAGAACATGACAACCAGAAAGATTCCAAATGCTCCTATGATCTCCAAGAGCATTTTTAAAATACTCTCCTCCATCAACAAGCATGGACCTCCTCTTCTCCCAATCGCAACTGCAAACTTCAACCATGTTACCAACATAGATAACTAATGAAAAATCAAGAAAGCACTAAATTAAAACATTGCAATTTAACCAAACATATAGTAGTTCAACTACACAACAAGATTCAAGAAAAGAGAAGATGCGTTGCTAAAGGACAACTAAACTATCAAGAACGTAATATATATATATATATATATATAGTGTCCAGATTCTAAAGCTAAAAATGTCAAACTAAGTTAGATCCTATGCATCCTCGAACCAAAAGTCTAAAACCAAGCAGCTAGAGAAATTTTGTTACTTAACGACCATCAGTAATTTCAACAGTCCATCCACTAAAGTACAAAAGGAAAATTAAAAAAAAAAAACCCTCCAGGTTAGCCGCATATTGCTACTTGAACACAAAATTACACTATATATACTCAGAAAAACCAATCTAAACTAAATTGTGAAACGCCTTCAACACTTAGCTAAATAGTGAACAGACAAGTGCAACAAAACTAGAGAAAAAATCCAGAAAAAAAAGAAAGGAAAAGGAAAACCCACATTGTAAAATAAATTCAAAATTGAGTGAAAAAACATTACTCCTTTCGTAAAGCTAGGAGCTTTATCCATCTCATTTACTTAAACACACACATGGAAGAAGACCAAATCATATATTACAGCTAAAATTAGCTAAAAATAAAACAAACCCACGTTATAATAAACGAAACTCAGAAAATAAAACCCAAAAACACAAACCTCAAGTGCCGAAAGAGAGATCCAGCAATTGGCCCAGACTTGGGAAACTGCCCACCGGACCAAACCGAAACCGGCAAATAAACATCAACAAGCACCACCACTCTCACTTCAACAACCTCACCCTCACTCTCAGCAACATGCAACACACGCGCTAAGATCTTAACACACTTGTGCATTACAAGCGCGCGAATTTGATGCACCACGCTCACACTACCATTCACCATCCCAATTACCCTCCTCCCTACTCTCTTCTTCTCCACCACTGAATTACCGCTTTTCTTCAAACAACTCCCCCTCTTCGCCATTCTCTTCTTCTTCGTCGTCTTCTTCCCAACCGCATTACTGTTCTCTTGAAGAGAAACCGCGCCGTTCTGGCCGTAAGGATTGGAAAGCGGAGACAGAACGACGTCGTTTAGGGATTTGAATCTGATTTGTTGGTGGCTTCCGTCTGTGATGAGATGGCAATGAGAAAGGAAAGGGAGTGGGTGTGGTGATGTGAGAACTGTACAGAGGTAACCGCAGAGTTTGTGGTATGGGTAAGGATCATCATCGTGATCGCCCATTGTCAAATTTAAATAAAATTAGGGCTTTTTGATTTGGGGATTTTTATTTTGTAACGTGGAATCGTGGTTTTTATCAGGAAGGGAGGGAGGGAGAAGCGGAAAGCTAAGGAACTGGAGGCGGGTCTTGTTTGGGATAAATTTTCCGTTGGTTTTGATGGTTTTTTTGGGTGAGGTGAGGGCGTGGCGGCGGGCGGTATTTTTAATTAAAAGTGTGAGGTCATTAATTAATATTTGTGTTAGCAGATGCATCTAATCCGTGTAGCTTTCGGAATATTTTGTTTTGCTCCTTGTAATTTAAAATTGATGGAAATTAATCCAAATAGAGAAATAGGCTTATAAAAAATATTATCATAAAAAATTTATTTTAATATTAATATGTTAAAACAATTAAAAAATACAAATTTCAAAAACTTTTAAAAATACGGTTGAACCATGGTGCTAAACATTATCTAAATAACATGAAATCTGATCAAAATAAAGCTTGCTTTTTACTTAGAAAATTAATTAAGTTAAACTATGATAATGCAGCAAATTAGCGTATGATCAAATTAACTCTCCCTAGTCAATTCCAATAATTCTTTTTAGTTTTGATCAAAATCATGCTGTTTTATTTTGATATTTTTTTCCCAACCATATTATTTTAGAATTAATTTAACCAATACACACAGACTTTGTTGGTGTAATAACTATTAAAAAAATATTTATTTACCATCCTTTTTATCCTTATTTTTATTTACTATTTAAGTGACCTAGTTGTCAGTCAAAATCATCTTTTTTAGTTCAGTTTTTATTTGATGGCCGAACTTCAAGAGTAGATTTTTCACATTTTAATTATTCAATAAAAAAATTATTGGGTATAAAATATTTTTTAAAAGTATTTTTCATTTAAAAATATATTAAAATAATTTTTTTGGGTTAACAATGTTAAATCTAATTGGATTAATTTCAAGAATATGTTTTCTTAAAAAATAAAATAATATTATTTTAATAAAAAATCCACTAATATTAACCCGAATAATCTTATTGATTCAAATATTTTTCCGAGTCTCAAACCTGTAAACCTTATCAACAACTGTTAAAAAAATCTGCAAATATTATAAACATTTATCAGCCAACTGGAAGCAAATCCACCAACAATATAATAATAAAAGAGCAATTTCCAGATAAATGAGAAATTATTAATTCATACACTTTAATATAATTCAAAAACAAGAGGCGCTCGTAGGTTTTGATGTGTTTCTACTTCCTACAAGTGCGTGTACATAAAAGATATTGGATGGAAAATATGAAAACATGAGAAGATGAAAGGAAAAAGGTCGGCACTTAGCTTTCGTCATTAGGGGCCAGATTGAATTTTTTTAAAAATTATAGGCTTAATACTGGGAATTTTTAATCTACAGGGTATGAAAATGGAACCGGATTAAAATACTGTTTATTATAATGTTATTTCGTTATTAATTATAAAACATGTATCGGTTTAGTGGGTTGATCCGATAACTGAACTTATTTGATGAAGAAAAAAACAAGAGTAACTCGGTTTGATCTAATAAAAAAATTCAAGTCAATTTTATTATTGATTATAAAACACATACCGGTTCAGTGGGTTGATCCGAGAGCTGGACTTATTCAATGAAGAAAAAAACAAAGCATAACTCGGCTTGTTCTAATAAAATGTATTAAATTGATATTTTTAATGATTTTAATATGTTAATTTTAAAAATAATAATAAAAAAATTATCTTAATATATTTTACAAGAAAAATAATTGTATAAAGTACCCTTCAATATTAAAAAAACATATTTTTTTGATAAAATTATAATTATAAAAACTTAACTTGATAGGCCAACTTAGTAATTATCTACCCAAAGTTTGATCATAATGGATTTTACTTTGACTTAGTTTTCTTTTAACAAAATTAATGGTGTTTTATTTTTTATTTTTAAAAATCATAATTTGAATTTATCCATTAATCCGCGAGGTAAGCTACCCAGAGCCGTGGGTTTTACTTTCGCACTACAAATATTTTAAATTTTTTTAAAGAAACATTTTAAACTATAAAAATAAATTAGAAATAATTACTATTTATTTTTTGGTATTTGAGCCATTAACGTGGGCCAACTTTAATCTTTGAGCCCAAACTATTTAACAAGGCAAAACAACAACAACTAAACCCCCAAGCCATCACCATCACCGCCGGCTCCAACACTCTCTCATCAATAACGATTACAAATGGCCAGGGACAGCTGCTTGGCTAGAGTCACCGCTGGCGTTGCCGTTGGAGGTGCTGTTGGCGGCGCAGTCGGTAAGTTCCTATAATATCTCTCATTATCTCTCTCAAGAAAGAAAAACCCTGAACCCCAGTATTCTATTTAGGTACTCAAAGGATCAAGTTTGCTATTCTTATGGGAATGAAATTTTTTCCTTTATCAAACTACTACTATTCTGTAATCTCTTTGTTTTTTTTAACAAATTAGTGATGGGTTTTTGATGATTGCTTGTGTTCTATGTGTAGGTGCTGTTTATGGGACTTATGAAGCTATTAGGAACAGGGTAATCTCTCCTTCTCGCTGTAGTATTTTCTTTCAAGGGTTTCTTTGATTTTCTTTGTTTTGCTTCTATATTCAAAGCAGACATCTTGAGTATTTGATAGCTTTTGTTACAGAAAAAGGTCATTACTTTGTTGTCATTGCGTCAAGGTTAGGCTATTTAGGAAGAGAATTTGGTATTCCATTTTTGTCATTGCAAATCCTAGACTTTTTACCGACACAATTAGCAAGAGATGTGGAATTTACTCGAGGAGGTCATGCAGATGTATAGTTGTACAATTGTAAGACAGAACATCGAGGATGTTTAGTGGAAATGGCTTGTATGGTATACATATGTTGTTTGGGACAATCTATTAATCTAGTAGCTTTGTATCTTCCAAGAGGAACGAATGTTTCCAGCAGTTTAATTTGTCAAGTCATACCTCCTTGTCCTTTCATTCAAGTGTTGCTAGTAGATACAAGCCTTGAGAAGTTCTCAATAGCTCATGTAATGCAATATTTGTGTGCTTTGTTTTTTCTGCTGTTAATTCTTGGTGCCTTTGCAATCCAGTGGGGCTCTCAAGCATGGGAGGCTTAGCTTTTTGTTAGTGCAGAGTCTTGCTTGTCAGGAGAGAATTTTCCTTGCAACAAATAGACAACCTTGAGTCCACTAGGTTATTTAGAACCCATTCGCTATATCCTTGAAATACACAAGGGGGTGCTTCTTGAATTCAAAAGAAACCAGGGCTCTTAGAAATTGTCATGAAAAGAAAAATTTCAGCACTCAAGCTGCAGAGTCTACTAGGCTCTCAAAACTAAGTCAGCTCTCTGTCGTTGTCCTATCTATCCCTCTATTGATTCTATATCACCTTTATCGTTCATCATTGGTTGAAGTCCTCTGTGCAGGTTAAGGATTTAAGGATAGACACATAATATCTTTTTCACTGTGCTGTGCTGCTAGTTGGGTGACTGGTATCCCTGATGATTCTAAGTTTTGCTTTTTGAACATACAGGTTCCTGGACTTTTGAAAGTAAGGTATATTGGGCAAACCACAGTTGGAAGTGCTGCAATTTTTGGTCTCTTCCTGGGTGCTGGGAGCTTGATTCATTGCGGAAAGTCTTACTGACTTACCATCCATTTTGTAACCATAAGATTGATTCTCAACTAGAGAGATTTTGTATTTAAAGCGAAATATTTTTTTGGTAGCAAATCTCAAACCATATAAGATCAAGCCTCTATTATGTCTGTTTATGTTTGTGGTTGGGACTTCTACCATCCAAAACTGCATTGCGAACTATTATAGGCCTCAAGGTTGGCTTTATATTACAAAGTACTGATCTATTTCATGAATCTGTACTTGACGTGATACATCATTAATCTCAAGTCTGCTTTCTAGACAAATTTAATCGCTGCTAATTTGTTGTTAATCGCACTTAAATGTTCAAATAGTTAACTGTGCTTCTACTCTGTATTAAATTATTTTCAGTTACTACATGCTTGTAAGTAGGATGGCAATGGTTGCTTATGAGTTGTATTCTTTTATATAAGTATAGGATTTCATTTTATCCATTATCCATTAGAGAAGGTAGATTACAAATAAATCACCTATCGTTTTCAACCAGATTTAGGTTAAATTTTCATTCCTATGACTTTAAGATCCACGAAAATATTTATTAGAATATTAAGAAGAGCACCGAGACTAACGGCATTTTTATTTTTACCTGTCAGCTTCATACCAATTGCGAGGATGAGTCGTGTGATTTAGGCCTAGCCCACTTGATAATTCCTTTCGCACGTTAGCCAAGACTGCTGCATTATTTATATGGTGATTGCTAGCAGTAACCATCTCACATTAATCGTCATAGGTAATGAACTTTGATGGAGTATTTTCTTGCTTCCATACTGGTCGTTGAAATGAATTTTAATGGCTTTGTCAGTTTAATCTGGTGCAGTGCTACGCCAGTTGGCAGTTGCAATATTTATAACTCGAAAAAGTCAACTCTTTCCATCTTCTCTGCGATTCCTTTCTCCATGGGCCTGGGCTTAATAACTTTGCTACGTGTGGCTGTGTGTTCTTCCCTTATTCGTGGAAGATGATGGAAGTAAATTACAACGTGGAGATATTATCGTACATACTGTCGTTTGTCAAAAGGGCAAGGCACGGCACCAAAAGGTAGAAGCCTCCAATTTTGAAACAAAATTTAGTCAAAAGTCAAGTTCACCTACATTCTCCTCTGCCGTTTCATTCTCCTCCTTCAATCACTCCTTAATAACAGAGATTACCTTTGCTTCCAGGTTCCAAGTCTTCATGCAATGTTGTTGAGGATTTTGTTCTTCTTTGTTTGTTGTTGATCATCAACTGAGAAACACCACATTAAGTGTGGGTTGAAGAGTTGTTCTAGCAAGCTAGCTAGCTAGCTATCATGGCAATGCAGCCAAGCTTGATCATACTGGTGGCATGTAGGGTTTGGAGGGTTTTGAGTGAGCTGATCTCTGTTTGCTTTATTGTTGCTGATGATGTTGCTGTCTCTCTGAGCCAACAACTAAATGTCGATTCTGATTGAGAGAAATCTTTGTCGTCGGTGGCCAATAGGGTTTGGAAGGTTTTTGATTCTTGAAGATTTGTACTTGTGGTTGCTTGATTATAGGGATTTAAATTCTTATTTCTGCTAATAATTCTGTAATCCCAGTTTTTTTTTTTTTTTTTTTGATAAACCCATAGATTGAAAAGAGTAATGATTTATACCCAAAAACACGAATAATAGATGATGACACAATTGCAACTTTGTGGAACTTTTATGGCTGTATTTTTTCTCTTAATTCATGGTTTTTTGTGATAAAAATTTGTGGTTTGTAGCATTACTCGTCTGAAAATTATATAGCAATAACATAAATCTTTGCAATGGCAAGATTTTCTCATCAGGCTGGGGTAGGTAGGATGAGCTAGGGTTTCTCACTCTGCAAAAACAGCGAAAAAGACAAGTTTTAATGCCAAAACTTTCTTACAAATTTGAATTGTTTTTGCAGCAACTCCTCGTCGAGCTTTGATGCAAAAATCAGTCACAGAAAACTCTTTACATGAGTGTGCATAAGGTTGATCACTCGATTGTGTTAAAGAAAAAGGCCATGAGTACATAATGTTGATATGGCTAAATTGTTGGTGTTTCTGCTGCATCTATCAAGAACCCTAACAATAATAATTTAGGGTTGCTAATGGGTATTCACAAATTAAATTTCAATTATATTTATACCCTATCCAAAAACCTTAAATATATCCACTATGTTTTAGACATTCATTTGACTATGTTATCCAAGTATTATTTATTATTTAACATAAAATATATATTATATGGGGCGCGCACAAAATTATCATTTCAGCATGATTTATAAACAAAATTCTTTATAGAAAAAGATTGTACAAAATGTTCTGCTCGATTAATTCCGTCTCAAAGTATACAAGTATATACGATTTCAATCATACATGGCTATTGAAAAAGGGGCAAAATGGAAAGCAATGAACATGACTACAAGTTAAAGTTGTTAGTATGAGCACAGGCAGCAAGACATTCTCTCTGCACAGGCTGCAGGCCTTTATGATGCGACAATGGTTCTACTGAGGTGTCTGGGAATGTGGTGGGAGACCAGGTGGTAGTGGTGGAGGCATACCAGATTGGTTTCCAGACTGCAATTACGATTAACATATGTTAGCTCTTCTTGAACAAGCATAAATGTTGCATACACACGCCTGCTCAGAAACTAGTAACATTTAGAATTCTGTACAGACTCTCATGTTCGTTACTTGTAAGAGACATGAACCATGATATATGCAACCCGGAAAAAAGAAAAGCATAACAGGAGCAGATAAAATTATGCATGCTTACATCAACAGTTTCCCTCGTCATATTTTAATTGAATTGCTGTGATCATAAGTCAATAAATTCTAGAAATTTTGCCTAATCCAACACACTGTAGACTTCAATAAGAGACAATTATCTCCATGACACAACTCTGCATCTCTCTATTCTTCCCATCATAGTGATCAAAATGGCATGTTTTAGAGGGTTTGGTTTTCAGTTTTGCGAACTGATACCCATTCGGCATGGAAGTCAGTGGACCTTTTTTAATTGATATATTAAACATTCCATGGGTTCCACAATGATCCGTGTTCAAGTACACTGTTTAAATTGTCTATGGGATCTGAAAATGACAGGGACAAAATACCATCACTTTACACTGGACATTTTTTGTGCAAATATGGGGATGGTACATGGTCCATAACAAAACAATGTGATGTCTATCTTACCTGGTAAGGATTAAACCCAGGCATCCTTGGCATCTGTCCACCTTGAGGATGGTTGAATGGACCGCCCTGTGGATACATTTGCCCCCCTGTGGCATTTGATTGGCCCTGCATATTGGGCAGGCCATTTGGAAAGCCCCCGCCGACTGGAGGGGCAGCACTTGTGGGCAAGGATCCTGAGTGCATTGGATTCATGCCCATAAAATGGCCCTGTGGCAACAGAGGTACCATCTGACTCATCGTCCCTTGCATCCCCTAAAAAGGAAAAAGAAAGAGTAAAATATAACATTCCAAATACGCTAAGGAAAGTGCTGAACAGATGTAACTTGAAACTAGAATTACAAAATCTATTTTAAACGAGACCATGTCCTTTCAATCACTAAGCATGTTTCTAAGCAGAAGCCTGCTTTGCATCGTCAACCATGCAGAGAAACTACTTGAGAATCTTTTTAAGATATGCACCAAATTGCAACAATTGGAATTAAAGTGAGAGGGATTAGATGAACTTGGGAAAGAAAAATAAAAGACTGGAGCGCTATATCATACCATTGGACCAGGCATTGATGAAGGCAAAGATCCGGGCATTGAAGATGGGATTGGTGAAGGCATGCCATGAGGAGGCATTTGAGGAGGGCGAGGTAGATGGGGATGAGAAAGCAGGGGTACATGGGATGGAGGCAGTAGCTGTTGCATGTTTGGAGGCGGCATAGGCAAAGGAGGCATGTGCTGAGGGAGTGGTTGCTGTTGCTGCTGCTGCTGAGGACTTTGCTGATATCCCTGCTGCTGATTGGCTGCACGAAATGACGGATGTGGACCAGGAGGAAGAGGAGGCCCTCCAAAGGGCATAGAAACAGGAAGAGGCTGCCTCTGCTCTCCCTGCGATGCATCAAGAGATGTAATTGATAGTGGCATTGCAGCTCCAACACCTGGAATAGTTCCTTCATTTCGAGTCAGTCCAGGAGCAAATGGTCCTGGAGTTATCGGTGGTTCAGGTACATGGAAATTGCCAGGGAAGCGGCCACCAAGGGCAGGATTTTGCTCACCATAACCTGGTAGAGATGGTAATGCTTAGAAAATTAATTAATAAAATATGCTTTTGTATACTAATCATGTAATCATTGAAAATATCATGGCTTCAAATTTTTGGAACATGTACAAGGAGATTTTCTGGCCAACACAACACATGATTGAATTTAATACAAAATATTGATCAAGCCATGTTCGGCTTCACCAGTTTGTAAAGCCTAACCTTGGTTTTGACCCACGTTAAATTTATCACGGGCAGTGTCTCCTGGCCTATTTTGACACCAAAACTTTGTTGTGTGATCATTGCTACCACTGCAGAAAAAATTATGCAGGTTTAGTAACTGGTGAGGTAGAAACACCTTAGAAAGGGTCATAGATTAAAGCAATTTAATCATGTCATTTTTTTTTTTAATTTTAGTCCACCAGCAGAACATTGAAATACAATTATTTGATATTCAAATCTTTCATGAAAACCAAATTCTCAAAGTTGCAACAGCCAAGTACTCATTTAGCACAGCCAAGAACTCTCCTTCCTTTCTTTTAAATAGAAGATCATCATAGATAGAGTGCAAAATTCAGCACAAAAACGAAAATAAGAATCTTACCAAATAAAAATATTGACAAAAGGGTTTCCAATAATATCAACTAATGGAACACCTCAAACATACCAGAAGCAGAAAAGCATAATAAGCCAAAAAATCTATTCCATGATACACTGTTTGCTTCAAAAAACTTCATTCCTTAGGATTTTCAAGTTTCCATGCTTCAAAGGCAGCCTGTACGACTGTTTCATATATTAACGATGCAATTAGAGAGTAACTTGTGAAGCAGTTTGGATAATCAAATCTTTTACAAGTTAGATGACATGCACATTACAATGGCATTGATATGTGCCACTCACATTGCTCTTTAACAAGTTTACAAACCAACTTACGATGCTATAGAACAACAAACAAGACACTGCAACTTCTATATAACTAGAAAAAAGTAAAGCTGCAGTAACTATATTAAACCACATTCAATATTCCAAGCAATGACCCATGTCACCATTTTAACTTTCTTTCTAATAAAATTCAAGAAAGGTAATTTATTTGAAAACCCGTTCAAAAGGGAAGGAAAACTAAAACCAGTTAACATCCCAGGATATTCAATTAACTTGAATTTAGCGCATTTACCTGCAAAGAAGATATCCAATAGGATGCCATGAAAGATCCCAAACACTATTATCATGAGCACTGGAAACTTCAACCTGGGGGGTTTCATGCCTATACATCACAGTCATAGGATACAGAAGCTATATGAGATTACTTCCATATGAGCAGCAAGCAGCACAAATAGCATCAAACAAGAAAATAGAGTCAACCGACACAACCGGAAAAAAAAGAGGAAATAAGATCAAAAGATTGGTTGTTTTCAGTAATCCACCATCCAAAACAAAAAAGGTTTGATTACCAACAAATTCTGAGAAGAAATCTTAAGATCTATTTTCTTGTTTTCTTATATTTTTCCTTGAATAATGAGCCCACAAAAAAATGATGGTTGGAGGACTCCATATACATCCCCTTCCACTGAATTACTTTAAATTACACACACACACACAAAAGAGGGTTCTCTTCAACCTCCGTATACTCATTTCCTTGGCATAGATTTTCAATGCCTTGTAAATATTTTAATGAAAACATATTAAAAACAAATAACATTCAATCACCTAATGTATACCATGATGAGAACTTCAGAAAGAAGTTGTAGAATAATTTAACAGTAAAAAAAATAGAGTTCTATTTGAGATATCAACATTACCCCACAAGCCAATGGAAAATGGATCCGTCATAACTCCCACTAACAAAGTACTCTTCATGGAATGGATGCCAAGCCAATGCTGGAAATAGTAGAGAACATTTTTACGATAAGTATATCCTTGTATACAAATCACACCACAGAAAAGTTACAGAATTAAAACAAACATGCTAGCAATTTTAATCCGAGCTCAGCCAACAGTAAGCATGGCATATAAAAGTGGAAAATTCCCATAACTTTATAATCAAGGGCAGACCATTATACAACTGAATTTTATCCTCATATGATGTGCATAGGTGAAAGGTGTTACTAACCAGTCACGTCCTTCCGATGTCCGCGGAAAGATTCAAGCTCCTTCATTGCCCTTAAATCATAAAGCTGAAAATGTGCAAAAATTACAAAAAGAGGGTCAAGGTAAAAGAGGGTCAACATTCAAGCCCCAACCCTTCATAAAAGAGACCTTTGATGTGAGAAAGAATTTGCAAACCTTGATGATTTGATCTTTTGAAGCAGTCAGCACCCAGTTACCATTTTGGTTCCATTTGACACAAAGAACGGTATTTTTGTGGCCATGACTGCAAAACCCATGCCGAACTTGTCAATTTTTTTATAAAAATCCTAAACCAAACCTTAGCCTAATCACCAAGAAAATATGCACTCACAATGAGCAAAGCTCTCTTCCAGATTTAGCATCCCAGAGTTTTACTAGGTTGTCTTTCCCACCTAAAAAAAAGTCAATTAGCAGCATCAACCACAACAATGCCAACTTAATAAAGAGATCATGAGGTTCCAAAAAGAAATGTATGGCTGACCTGAGACCAGAAGAGATTTTGAAGGGTGCCAATCAACACTCTTCACATCCCAACCATGGCCTGCCTGAGTTCAAAATGATGCAGATAAAACTCTTGAGGTTACTCAGTGCAAATATTATGAGCACAACACACAGACAGTAATCTAAGCCATCAGACTGTCACTTACACCAGAACTAGAAATACATGCAACAGTAAGTAGTCTGATCACATCATGGAAGCAAACCCATTAATATTCCTTGCATTAGTCTCTAAACTATCTCTCGCAGAAGAAAATGACTGAACAACATTCTTAGGCCCATTGCATATTTCAATATTCTTCTTTCAAGGTTAACTTTTCTGACTAAAAGCATGGCATTGTATCAAGCAATCTTAAAGAAACATCATTTGCAATAATTCAGGAGAATGGGAGAAAGAACATCCAATTAAGTACCATAAAAGAATCATCCCACACAAACTTAATATCATATGTTCATTGACCAAAAAACACATTACCCGTTAATGAACGCTCTTCATGGCACCGAGCAAAGTCCCAAACTTTAACAGTAGTATCATCGGAGCATGAACAGAACTTCAAATCTGTCCTGCAGAAACTGTTCGAGAGGTTTACAATACGAACTTCACTAACACCATGTATTAAGAAAAAAGAAGGAAAAGGAAGGGAGATATGAAGCAAATATCTACCTTAAGTCACGCACTGATTCTTTATGAGCAGATTTATTGACCTTAACATTATTCATGTTGCTCTGCCAATACCTAAAACAACATTAAAAAAATTATTAAATGAACAACATATAGGAACATAATAGCAACAAAGCTATAAGAACAATGAAGAACATATGAGAATTACTTAATTGAACCACCATCATCACCAGAGACCATCCAATTGTCATTGTGGCTCCATACCATAGACCTGATTGCTTGATCATGAGCCTGCACATAAAAGAATTCCACAAAAATCATCAATATGGCTTCTTTCCTGGTTAAAAATCAACATTAAATGATCATATCTACACACCTGAAGAATCATTTCAAAATTAAATGACTGTCCATTCCAAAGGGTGAATTCCCCACTTTGAGAACCTGTGATTAGACGTTTCCCATTTGGAGTCCACTACATATCAAGAAAAGGGTCAGAATATGTTTGATTACAAAGTTAAATGTGATGAATCCCAAAAGAAAGAATCAAAATGTTTTGCTGTATTTAAGAAGGGTAAAAATGGCAAGGAAGTTGTAAAGGCAAAATAAATTTAGATCAGGCAAATAATAAACAGCATTCAAACTCATTTCAAATTAGACAACATGCATGTGCACATCTTGCATGTATATGCAGGTGCGCAGGCAGATGCACACACTTTTTTTATTATTATTAAGCAAATGAAGTCATCTGCTCTGCCAAATAGGAATTGGAGACTACTGATTAGAACTCAACAACTTTCTACACTATCACACACGAACTGCAGACTAAGGCCTCAAAGAGCTAACTGGTAGATAATTTAAAGACTAGTAGGATGAGTTCAGTTTGTCGGAAACACCATGGATCACCAGTCTTCATCTAACTTGATTTGTTTCAACAGGCAATTTGCACATCTAGCAACAATTTCTTCTTTTTTTTTTCATTCATATCTACACAATGAAAGGATAAAACTTTATGCTATCAAAATGAAATTACGAAACAGCAAATAAGAATAATTGTGTTTAAGTCATTTTTCATAATGTCATACACAATTATATATTTGACACCTCAGACAAGTAAGAACTAAGTTTGAGGACCCATTAAATGAATTGCACTCTCATTTGACTCTGAGCCTGAAACATGTTTAACAGGGAAAGAAATATGGCAGATAAATTCAGCACATATTCCCTTTCATAAAAACCAAAGCAAATTGACTTTAAACTTCTAACTTCAAAAGAAACAGAATTTCACTTGATGATCCATCAGAGAACAGTATGAGCAGATCATGCTACTTCCTAAGAGAAATAAATGCTTGTCTATTCAAATATGTAACAAAGTCAAGAATTCTGTCACAATCAGACTTACCAAAACCCGATTTATCGAACAACGGTTTTTGTTTAGAGATGTATGAACAAACTTTGTGGCAAAGCTTGTTGATGGATTATCAGAATAGGCAACTGGAGGCAACACCTACAACAGAGATCAAAACATGAAGAAAATTCACATGATTGAAGCATAGAAAGATATTAGGCTAATAGCTACTTTGAGCATATCTCATAAAGAAAGAATATAGATAAACAATGTTCACTAACATCGATCGCAGCTGCTGGGGTATGTTGCAATACTGTCCTGTCCCTCAAGTCCCACTGCCACATACGAGTCTGCAGCAACACTGAAACAAGATTACAAGTGACTCAAATAACAAAAGATCTATTGATACAGGCACCAAGGGGGCACCAACCACTTGCAAAAGCAAAAGAAACTAGCAAGCAAATCATTGATGGTACATCATATAAACCACATAAGAGAATACGTGATCTCTGAAGTTCAATTGTTTAATTCTTCTTTGTTGGAATACTATAAGCGTAAAGTTTGAACCCACGAGTCCTTCAAAGAGTTGAGAGTAGAATCTTTCTCCCAAATACTCTTTGTTCCACTCCACTCTCTTCACGAAACCCAAAATATTAGTAGAGACATACAAAATCCTCTACTTCTCTTTTTTTCCCCTGTAAAAAACCACCACATCTCCAAGCAATTACAAAACCCTATACTTCTCTGTTTTTCCACTGTACAAAAACCACCACCTCTTCTCTTGGTCAAGATCAACTAATCCCACCATAACCCAAAGAAAACCACTAGTCCTGTACAACTATGAATTCAACACCAACACTGATAAGCTTTTATTCTTAAGCAAAACATAAAAGAAACCAACTACAGATTCAGATATTGGAATTAACACGGACAAATAGATGCCTCATCAATTATTCAATTACCATTACAAGAACACCAAATCCGGCCAGAAACACATCCACAACCAAAAAAAATAAAATTCCAAGACCTACATCGCTTCCAATTGAGATACATATCACAAAAATGACCAGCTATCACATATTTCAAGCATTACCTGAATATACCTAACAACCGTGCTTGTATAATCAACTGCTCTCCTCTGCGTAAGCTTCCTCATCCTTTTTCCACCGTAACCATCACCATGATCTACAACAACAACAACAACAACAAAAATCAATCAATCAATAAAATGACAAAATTCCAATCAAAACGCACAATTCATCATCATAACTTAGGTTAAAATTGAAACCTGGTCACTCTAATTAAACTAATCAAAGACAGAATTTCCAAACACTTAAAAAACAACAATGCACTTGTGTAACTAACTAACTAGCTTCGTATTTAGGAGGAGGAGGACCGGGGGCGGCCTGCGGATGGTGGTGGTAATCAAGCGGGTTAAGAGTGGTTGATGAAGCGGAGGGTTGTCGCATCATTGGCGGTGGCTGCCCTCTATGAAAATCACCACCAGGAGGCGGTTGCTGTTGCATATGTTGGTGGTGGTGGTGTTGTGGCTGCTGGTGCTGGTGCTGTGGCTGCTGGTGCTGGTGTTGTTGTAGTGGCTGCTGGTGCTGGTGCTGTGGCTGCTGTTGTTGAGGATCACCGTAATTCATTTTTAACGGATAAATTAAACGGTGATCGGAAGAGGTTGGAGGGAGGAGTGAAGGGGATAAGAAACAATAAAATCCTGAATTGGAGTGAGAAACTGTTTTTATCCAAATTTGTTAACAAAATATGCTAAACATCTACGTTGAAATTTCAAAAGATTAATTAATTTTTTTAATAAAAAAGTTAATTTAAACTAAGATTATGAAAAAAATAAATTCTATTGGATTAACCATGAGATTTAAAGTTTTTTAAAATAAAATTTAAAATATTTTTTTTAAATTAAAATGTTTGAATTGTTATTATTAATGATATTGGAGAGTATAATAGTTATTTTTTAAAATATTTTTTATTTAAAAATATATTTTATATTAATATATTAAAAAAAATTCAATTTTTATTTAACCTCGTGTAAAACGCAATATAAATGGAAGCTTAAACTGGTTAATAAACCGGGTTAAGTTTAATAATTAATTATAATTGAAAATATAAATAAATAAGAGAAAAATCTTCTTTCATTAACAACTGGTGTTCAAGTGTATATTTGTTCCGTACAAAAACAACGTAAGAAGTAGTGACCATAAAAAGGAACCAGCACACCTGGAACAGGTTGGTTACTCTCGATACCAATCCAAGAGAGGCGGCCGCCGCAGCTACCGGTGTATTGCAACCTTGCCCCTGCCTGTAAGTTTTCTCAGATCCCATCTACCAAAATCCTTTCTAACTTCTTAAAAAAAAAATTCTTTTTTACTTCACATATGCAAATATGCAATCTTTGTAAATTTGGAAGACTGAGGACTGGATGTTATGTTAACGTAGTGTTAATTAGAGGCCCTTTTGAAGAAGAATTTCTGTTATCTTGAGTTGTTTGATTATTCAGTTTTTCATGTTTAATTTCAGTTTTATTATGCTCAGTAATTTAAATTTTAGTTGGCCTTGGACCCTGTAAACTATCCAGCCTGTTTAATTATCCAATTTTCTTTAGTCAACATGCATTATAGAATATAGACTGCTGAATATGTGGTAGTAGTAGTGGTCAGAAACTGTGTAACCGTAAGCATAATTTTCTTGTATGCTAAAGATCGATGGTATAGCAATGGAGTAATAAGGGTGTTTTTGGTAATGCGTTTGGACTGCGTTTAAAAGTGCTTTTCAAAGTGCATTTTGATGCTTTTTCATGTGATTTTGGATTTTTGATATGCTTACGTTATAACCATCAAAAAGCACTTGAAAAAGCACCTACACCAAAATACCAAACACACAATGAAAGGAGCTTAAAACACTTCATGGTGGTGAGCCAAAGTGTCAGGCTTATGTGAGATTCGTGGAAATTATAGGGGCCTAATAGAGATAAGAATGTGAATTTTGTGTAATTATGCCGAATGGGGAACCTGCAAAATTGGTTTCTGATGATTTATAATTAGGGTAAAGAAAATTTCTTGTTAGATTCTAGTTAGGTTTTAGGGTTCTGAGATACTTGCATGATTTACGAGACCCTGCATCTCTCTTGAGCAGGAAAATGAAAGATTGTTTAGCGTGTTTCTCATGCTGATCTAAGGTGTGGAGATAATTGATTCACTTTGATGGAGTTTTTTATGAGTGGAGGAGTAAGATATTTGGCTACCTGAATCACTCTTTACTTCGACAAAGGATTTTGGCTAGTGTGAATGGGAAGTATTTGACTGCTTCCCATAATTCACATGCTTGCTCTGTAAATCAACTTATCATTTTGCCTCGGTTTCAGACTTACCTAAAGTGAGGCAGTGTTTGTTTGCAGAGGAGAAGAGAGAGTTACTGTTCTGTAATGACAGCTTCTGCAAAACTCCTTGCTCTTGACAAGCCCTCCCAAAATGAAAACTGGACAGTTGTAATGCCTCGTCGAGGCAAAAAGAGAATACATTCCCTAAGACATAATACTCCAGAAGCAGAACAGCAGCCATGGGTTCCTACTGAGCTTGAATCCGATCCAGAAAGAGAAGCAAAGTTAATACAAAAGATGGAATTTTGTATCAAGAAAGTTGAGAGCTCTCGATTCTATCAGAACTTTTCGGAGCAAGTAGAAAATCCTGAAATCCTGGATTCTTTTCACAGGGTGCTGGGCTTTGAACTGAAGATGCCGATGGTGATATATGGAATTGGCAGCATTGAATCATATGAAACCCCTCGATTCCAGCTTAGTCTTGCTATCTTGATGAAAAGGAAGTTTTGTTGGATTGGGGACGTAGAGGTTTTTGACCCAATTCTTTCTGCAACAGAGTCTCGGGTTCTGGAATCCCTTGGTTGTTCTGTCCTGTCTGTAAATGAGCAAGGTCGTAGACGTGCTACGAAGCCAATGCTTTTTTACATGCCACATTGTGAGGCAGGGCTATATAACAATCTCTTACAGGCAAACTGGGAATTGGAACTGCTTAATCATATTGTATTATTTGGAAATAGCTTTGAGATGTATGAGTTCTTTTCCGAGATCAAGAACTCCATTGTTGTGGAGTCAACAATGCATGTTTTGGCTGCTCGAAAATTTGCTGATGAGTATGTAATCAAGACAGCTTCAGACGATTATTTTGCTGCTTTTCATGATTCAAGCTGGCATTTTTTCAGCCCTGCTCTTGATACAGAGCTGCTGTTGGTTAAAAATTAATTCGTGTGCATGTAATGTGCCTCAGACACTGCATATAAATTGAAACTTGAGATTTTTCTCGATAGTTCAATGGAAATGATCAAATTGTGTGTTTTTGCTGCGTTTGGAGGGAGATGTTTTCTACTTTGCTTTGTACTTGACATGGCAAGGTTATGTCAGGATTCTCGATCTCAACAGAATTACTTCGACCCTTGTTTTTTGCTGCATTTGGAATGAGATGTTTGCTTTGCACTTGAACTATTCAAGTTAAGCTCAGGATTCTCAAAACTGTCTAAATTTAAAATATCATCATTATTTCTGTGGCATTGTTTATTAGCTCAACTTATGATTTTAGGCTGATCTTGGTTGGTTTGTTTCCGTTGGGTACAGCTTCTATCAAGATGATTGTATTCCTGCAGTCATAACTCGATTGCCCTTGTACCTCATTTTGTTCTGGAACTAAGTGTGCAGTGATCTTGACAGCTGTTGTCTCTGACCCGGCATGCAATTAATGATTTCAGTTTGATTTCTTGATTTCGAAATTGCCCATTTTCCATGTTGATAATTTGTCTTGTGTTCGAGATGTTTTGCCAAAACCCCGCATGGCTGCGAGGGATAACCCTTGCTGATTTCATGTGGTATTTACTTAAACATGTTGATGATTTGGACAAAAGTCCATCAATGGCTGTTTAGTTCATCTTGCCTGCCAAGAAAATCCAAAAAAAAAAAAATTCCAGCCATGAAATTAACGTATGAGATTGGAGAAGTGATTTGGAAATAATATGAGGTAAAATTAGCGTTACTCCTGTCATTATGCTTTTATGCTGTGACGACTTTAGAATATTGGGCAAAATCCCATCAAGATATAAACTGAAAATGACTCAGATTTTTCCTTTTCCTTCTATGAACAATGAATTGACTCAGATGGAAATAAAATGAAAGCCAGATTAGGTTCATACCTGATATATCTGCAAAACCAAATATGCTTATACAACATTCTCCACTTTCCTAAATTGGCTTTGAATTATTTGAATTACCGGATTATTAGACCGGCTTAGTAAGTCAATCTACAACCTACAAGTTAATGAAAAAACCCATGATATTTTTTTAAAAATATATTGTTTTGAAGGTATTTTTTTTAAAAAAAAACCTTAGATAGACTAACCTAGATTAATATGCTTAATCAATGATCCCGGCTTTTAGCAGGCCGACTACGGATCTTATGATCTTATAACTATGTTGAATTATCTATTGTACATTTATTGAGCTAACTAAAGTTGGGAATTTTAATCCCGACTATTAAGATTTAAAAGTTAAAACTCTTTTTCAGTAAGTTTAATAAATCATAAATGCAATGCATGCTGCTTTTACTGTGAAGGTATCACTTCACAAAAGAGTAACTTAAAAGAATAATTCTTTTCTCAATTAAAGAGCATTTGAATTAATGAAAATGAGGGGAAAAATACAGAGAAATACACTAAATTAATCTATAACTCTTGTGAAATTGTAAGCTTTATAGTTTATACAGTAAATTAACAGCTTTTGTTTCCTGTTCTGGATGCTTTAATTAGGTTTCAACAGCAAATAAAAATGACAAATTTATTTGGCAGGTAAAATATAAAAAATATTTATTTCTCTAATATTAATAATTAGAGTTCGAGCATCATAAAATCTCTCAATAAAATAGTTTGTAAATAAAAAGGATAGATCAACTGAAAGTTCAAAGTTTGAAATTAAATATTGTAATCTAAAACTGTTGTGAATTTATATATTATGTATTTGGGATTAAGATTCAGAGTATTTTTTAAAATAGTTTTTCGTTTAAAAATATATTAAAATAAATTTATTTATATTTTTTATTTTTAATACCAATATATCAAAACCATTAAAAAAACAATAAAAAAAACAATTTAATTTTTTTTTCAATCCAAAAACATTTTTTAAAAAATACTCAAACAGAAATAGAAGCTATCACAATAAATCTCTTGATGCTTTTCATATTACCTGATTTATTGATGATATTTTAGATGGTAATTTTCCTACAGAGCCCCTAGACATGAAAAAAATATATTATATATTAGTGCATCCATTCATTCCAGTTATGATGAAATCTTTGAAAGCGATGTTCCTATAGAGCCCGCAGACGTTAAAATTCAGCAAAATTAATTCACCCGCTTATGTGCTAGTTTCCGCCATGGTTATTGAACACTGACCCCAAGCCGGGTTAATCTCGGAAATTCCTAATACAAAGCCATAAATTGTATTTTAAGTAGAGCCATAAAAAAAATACCCGAGCCATAAATTCTGAATATTCAATCAGAATTTTAGTAATTTAGATAATTTTTAATAAAATATTTTTTTTGAAAATATATTAAAATAATATTTTTTTATTTTTTAAATTTAATTTTAATATTAACAAATCAAACATCAAAAAATCTAAAATAACAAAAAAAAAACTAATTCAAAAAAATTTAAATTTGTTTTTTAAAACACAAAAAAAAAAACTCCTGATACAATAATCTTCCGAAAGTAATTTTATAATTCACCCCGAAGAATTCTGAAAACTATGGTTTCAACCCAACTAACATCAAAAGTTAACATTCAAAAAAGGAAAAAAAAATCCAAAATTTAATATTGGGCATAAATTTAAAAAGCAGCCAGGAATCACAGATCGAATGAAAAAAGATTTTTCTTTTCACGTTCACACATGAAAATATTATATTTTTTGAAGAAATTGGAACCATCCAAAAGCAATTGTCATCATCACCCTTCTTCTTTTTTTATCATATGGTCCACGCTAGATATCTTTCCCAAAAATCCATGAGATATTTTAAAGTGATACACACACAAATCAGTTGACCCAATCACAATTAAAAAAAATAAGTAAGCAGAGATTATTTTTTTTAAAAAAAAGTAAGCAGAGATTATTCCTCTGGTATTGTTTTTTTTTTCCTTTCAAATTTTCAATTTCTTAGACAATAAAGCAAACACATGACATTCCAGCTTCAAACCCTCCAAAGAATTGAGGGGTCTGTACAGAAAATAGTATGTATTTAAATTTGAATACAATTTTGGTCATGATATATATTGTTTAATACTAGAATAACATTAAGTTACTATTTTGAAATAAAAATAAATAAAAATAGTGGGAATATAAGCCTGATTAGGGTTGGGATTTAAATCGAATGAAGATCTAAAAAAAAAAACTAATTAACCAAGCAAATTAATCTTACTTAAAACTCGAGTAAATCTGTTTTTTTTAATATAAAAAAACAACATTATTCTAAATTGATTAAGATATATTAACATGTATAATTCGTAAACCAAGCGTAGTTTTACAATGATACCCTTGAGTAGAATCATTTGTTACAGCACACACTAGGGAGGAGGAAGACAAGAAAACATTTGAAACATCCAACAAAATTCAAACGAGAAAAAAAAAAAAAAAAACAACCGCGTATGTTTCAAACTAGGCGGTGGTGGAGCTGTCGTATCGTATGTATCTGTCTGTAACTCTGACGTCATTATCACCCCCAACGAGTAGTCTCTGTTATGTAAAGCCCCTCTCTCTCCTCTGAAATTAATAGCATTATATATATATATATGTGTGTGTGTGTGTGTAACGCGGAGTTATGGTTTATTCTTTGCCTAGCTTGGTATCCAATTCAAGCCTCCAAAATCGTCTCCTCCACAATTCTCTCTAACAGCAACAAAAGCTGGCTAACCCGAAGCTAAAAACCATCTCTTTTTCTCTTTTTTGCTTCTTTGTTTTTCCACTTTTATCTCTCTCTATCTACCTGTCTATCCTCCTGTATACAAAGAAAGACAGGAAAGCAAGCCAGAAAGCAACGGAAAGCAAAAAAATAGAAAGCAACTTCAAGAAAACAAAAACTGAAAGCAAAAACCCCAAAATTATTTTCACCTGCCTTAATCAAAAAGCAAAGAGCAATCCTCCACCGTCAGTTTCTTTATCCCACGGTTAGAATTCTCTGATCATTTCATCTCCGTCACCATCGTCAGCACCGGATTTGAACGGGTTCGGATTGTTTTTTAAGGTAACGGAAAAGGTTATCTTTTTTGGTTTTTGGCATTTCTAGAGTTGAATTGTAGGGTCAAGGTTGTTTTAATCTTGATCTAATCAAGAGCCCCAGAGAGGAAATCGTTGAAATTCTTGATATTGAGTTGATTTTGTGATCTGGGTCGATGGCTGAATTTGAAAATAACCAGGAAATCACACCCAATTCGAAACCCACCACCAATAAAATGACCTCTAGTTCTATATTCAATAGGTCTCTTACAATTCATTCAACTTCAGTGACAAAGCCTTACCTTCAATCAACATCAGGATTCTACAATTCTTTTGAGTCCATGAAAGGAAAGGTCAAAAAGCTTCGGTCTTTGTTTGAGTCCCCGAAACCGAATCCCAATGAATTGCAAATTCAAGCAACTAAAAAGCTACAATCTGTGAAATCAATGGGGCCTGATTATAATAGGTTCCCTGTTAATGATAATAGAATTCGGTTGCCTGGTACTGAGGATAGGATTGTGGTGTATTTAACGAGCTTGCGAGGGATTCGGAGGACTTATGAGGATTGTTATGCGGTGAAGATGATATTTAGAGGGTTTAGAGTGTGGGTTGATGAGAGGGATATTTCGATGGATTCAGCTTATAAGAAGGAGCTGCAAAGTGTGTTGGGAGAGAAAAATGTGAGCTTGCCGCAGGTGTTTATAAGGGGGAATCATGTAGGTGGTGCTGAGGTGATTAAGCAAATGTTCGAGACGGGCGAAATGGCAAGGGTTCTTGATGGGTTTCCAAGACGGCTGGCTGGGTTTGTTTGTGCAGGTTGTGGGGATGTGAGGTTTGTGCCATGTGGGAATTGTAGCGGAAGTAGGAAGTTGTTTGATGAAGATGAAGGGGTGCTTAAGAGATGCTTGGAATGTAATGAGAATGGATTGATTCGGTGCTCGGATTGCTGCTCGTGATTGAACTCGGATGCACACACCTGACTTGGTGTGCTCTTTTAGTTGTCTCGTTGCTGTGTGTAATCATTGTGAGGGTTGGATTCAAAATGCTCTTTTGGATTCACGGGCTTTTTTTCATTTTTTTCGTTGTATTTACATCGGTCAAGGAGACTGGTGTTGGTTGTTTTATGAAGAGTGTCTTGAACAATAATAGTTACTATGTGTTATCAAAACTCCAAATTGGTCTTGGTAGTTTTGTTTGTATTTTATACAGGGGGGATTATTTCTCCTTTGTGGGAATGTAAATATGTAGTGCTAATGCATTGCAAAAGGATTTGCAAATGATGTATTGTAATGAAAATGGGTGCTTTTAAACCCTAACTTACTATACGTGAATACTGTGTCATTGAAAATGTGGATTTTTCTTTTTATTCATGTTGTTTAGATGAATACTGTCGACATGAATACAAGATTAAACTACAGGTTTATTTGCTTTTGTGGATTGTTTATATACTTGGAGATTTTGTTCTCTTTCTGAATAGCAGTACATGGCAGATTTGGCTCTGTATATTGTTTTCACTTTGCTGCTTTACAGAGAATTTCCTTTTCTTTTGGGAATGCAAAATTGTCTAGGAACATACGCCGAGGAAGCTATTGCAAAATTTGCTTGTGGATGTTGTGTTACCTTCATGATTGAGAGAATATTTTCTTCACCTGACAGCGTAAAAAATTTATATTTGTGATATACATATGAACCAGGTGATCGCTTTCTTTAAGAATCGGCAATGCAGTGCTGTGCCCTGATTATTGTTATGTGATTCCTTGAATTCTCTGCAACCTTTGTTGGATTTGGCTCATCCTTTCTGCATCAACAATCGAAAATATGGTGAGGTAAGTGTGGTTATATGCAAATTTTGCACTTTGTGGAATGCTAGATGTTTGTTTAGGTTGCTCGCAAGACTGAATTAGCCTGCAAGTGTGTTGTGCTCATAACTTCTAGTTTATGTATATTGCTTCTGTAATTAACTAGAACTGCCTTGATCCTTGCATCAACAGAAATTCATGTGTATTCCTGTAAAAAAAGAAAGTATTTCAAAATTTAAATCCTTGTATAATTATCTGAGCAAACCCCGGGTTGCTCATTATCTCTTCTTATTTAATTTTTACTTTCAACTTTGACTATATTTCTTTCAATTATCCAGTCATTCTGCTTTCCATTTGAATCCTGTTGTATGAAATGTTTCCTTTTTCCAAGGCAGTTGATCTTCAGTTCTTTTCAGGGGATTAATGTAAACCCTCGTCGGATGCCTCAGCACTGCCCAGTCCTGAGTACTGTGCTATGGCTTGTTTGTTTTCTTGCATCTACATCTTCCCTAAATACTAGAAACAAGACTGAACTGTCTGAGCTTGTATCATATCGATGGACATATCAGACCATTCTTATTATGTTTGCAAATTTCTGTCAAACAAACAAGGAGAATAGTGAGACCGAATGGATTAATGATCTTATAGCTGTCTGAGCTGGTGAGCTTCCCTGGGTCAAATCCACTTTGGTTAACTTATAGCTGTCTAGCTTCCATCATACTGATTGACATATCACACCAGTCTTGGTGAGAATTGATTGATGATCTTATGTAAAAACCTTTTTTTTCTTCAACATGAATCATAAGGATCTGTGTATCTTAATTTTTTTTGTTCAATTTCTTCAAGAGTGATAGGGATATATGCTCCAACTTGAAATGTTTCCTATTGAACAAGTTTCAGAATGACAACTCAAATGAATGGTTGGTGCTCACAGATAAGCTGGCGTTGTCTAGACAATCTCCTGTTATGGCTGCAACTAATCTGTCAAACTTGCAACTATCTGTCAAGCAAATAAATTGGAAGATGATAGGGCATTCATTTATGGATAAATATACCTGAAAGTCTCTATCCAGGGACAAAAACTTTAAAGAATGAAGCAAGAAGAGTCAAGAACAATAATGCCATTCCAAGAACTAGTTGAAATGAAAAGCAAATTTAACATGATAACATCAATAAGGAGATTTGATTCACTCATTGCTGTTTCAATATAATTGAAAATAACACATTCTTTTTCTCATCGGGGCAATTTCCCAGATCGAAAAACTGCAAACTTGTTGGCTTCCGAGTAGGAAAACTCAATCCCATTATCCTTCAACAATCCTTCAATCAACTTCTTATCCTTCTCAGGCTCTTTACTCTCACATTCAATCTCATAACTGGTTCCAAAATCATAAATTGTCTCATCAAGCTCTAGTTTCAGTCCTTTCCAGTCAAACACTTGCCTCACATTCCTAAACATACCCAAACAAACAAGAACCTCGTTTTCTCCAACCCCAAACTCCCTTCTGACTCTCTGTATTATCTTTGAACTCTCTAATAATCCCAGTAACTGACCGGGCTCAGCCACGCACATGCGGCCAATCTTGGGGTCAATGGGCTCTTCTTGCTCTTCAACGCGGCTAATGCCATCTGACATGATAGGTTTAGCTTTGAGAGAGAGGATGCAGTAAGAATCAAGATTGTAGAAACGAAGACGGAGAGCTGCGAAGTTTGAGGAGAGTTTGGAGTTGGTGGTGTCAAAGAAGATGTTTTCTTGGATTAAGGTTTTGGTGTGGAAAGAAGAGAGGATGATGGACAGTTTTTGGTGGGAGTCTGAGTCTGGAAGCCGAAGTTTTACCTCAACTTCCATTGTAATAATTATCGATTGATTGGTTTCTGAGAAAATGGAGGTAAACACTGATGGGTTTTATGATTGCCTCTCGTTTCTCATCAACCTAGGAGAGAGAGCTGTACTCTATCTTGACTACTGAAGTGGAACTTCCTCATTCGTTGGGTTGTTTATTTATTTTGATCGGCAGTGATGAGTGAAGTGAGGAGTTAACCTCAAAAGGAGAGGATAAGGGAACCACAAGAGTTCAATTTATTTATGCCTACATGGGCACAACTACACTGCCCTAGACAAACTACAAGACATTGTTGTATACATTATACTATGTTAACTTGTAATAGCATCTCCAATTTAAAAAGTTAAAATAGTTTTTTAAATAGTATAAATATAGTTTTTTTTATATATACATTCCAATGATAAAAAAATATATTTAAAAAAGCTAATTATATTTTAATATATTTTATAATAAACTAATTTTAATATAATTATATAACTAATTTAGTTATTTTTTATATAATATAATCATGATGTTATTAATACAAAATAAAAGAAAAATATGCTAGCCAAGGGATGCATTTCATTTTATTTACTTTTAACTTCTCTGTAAAGAAATGTAGAAATAACTTTTCAGAACAAGATATGCATTTTAGTTATTAATATAACTTACTCGTTGGAATGGTTAAAACTAAAAATAAAAAATAAATGTTTAGTTTTTTTTATTTTAATTTTTTTTTTAGTTGCTATGTTGAAGATGCTCTAAGTAAATTTTGTGACCTATCAATCCATGAGTTGCTATGAGCCGAATTTCAAATTAAAATAGTTGAAAATTGACTCGGTAAGATAATCGACTCTTAAGATTAACTCTCCACCTAGCAAATCAGTTAATAATAACCTTGTTTAACTTTTTAAAAAAAAATCTTAAGAAAAAAAAGCATATTGCAACCAATCATCATAAAATGTTTTAAGATATGATTGTTTCCCGAGATGATTTTTGAACAGGCACACCTTTTTGAAACAAATGTTGACATTCTCCGAAACAGATTCGTTGTATTTACTATCTGCATCCTGATCAGATATAATGTTCAGACAACCACGAGGACCAATATTTGTGTGTGTAAAATCACTATTAGACTCAACTTTTTCTTGGTTTGGCCAGTGGAATGCTCTCCCAGTGCACTTTGGTTGAGGCGTAGCTGTCTAAGCTTCCATCATGCTCATTGATAATATATTAGACCGATCTTGGTAGAATAACAAGAGTGAATGCATCGATGATCTTATCTTGAATTATTTCTGTCCCACTGTGAATTTATATGCTACAGCTTGAGATGTTTTCTGTTGGTGCTTGCATCGAATGGAAATCAGTTTCAGGGTGACAACTCGATTGAGTTAGTGCTTGCAGATAAACTGACATGGTCCATCCAAATCCTATCATGGTTGCAGCCATTTGTCAAACAAATAGGGTAGCTGTGGAGCATGCAGTTGTGGATAATCTAAAGACATACCAGATCGTCTCTATCCAGGGACAGGTTTAGCCATTGTTATAAGACTCAGCCCAACGCGATATGAGTAAGTGAAAAGATCAGATTTTTTTTCTTTAAAATGATGTCTTTTTATAAATAAATAATCCAGGTGAACCCGCAATTCAAGCTTTGGAACAAGTCTAACTCAAGTCTAAGTTTTATAGCTATGTTTTTAAAGAATTTAACAAGTATTGTCTCGGGATCATGGTGTTTTAGGACTTGAAATCCCACCTCACACTCCAACTAGCTATCTGATTTCTTGGCACTGATATGAGCTTTCAGGAAATTTCAGCGCAAAACAAGAACAGGAACTATTTCCAGAAAATAAAACTGAGAATAAATATGAAATAACATAGTTTCACTAACAAAGCACATCCAGATAAATGAAACCATTCAGCTCATTCGAGTTGTTCCATTTTCTTCTCTAGGTTTGAATTCCCTTCCTGGAGGCCTATGTTTCTGAAAAACCATGGAACCTGTTAGTTTCTTTACCTGTCATCTGATTTTCTGGCCTTCATATTTCTTCAGATTTTCCTGTTATTATACATTTCCTAAACAGCTAGTTTTGTTGAAAAGGATTTCTGTTCCCTCAGAAGAGTGATTGTTGCATAACAAAATGGCATTTGGTAAACACTACTCTATCATCAGGAAAGCTGCAGAAGACTATTTTTTAATCAACCAAACAAGGATTCGTTGGAACTACTAACCACTTGGTCATTAAAGTTTTGATTTGAACAACCATCTCAATTTAAAAACTTAAGTTGTTAGATAAAGCCCTATAAATGATTTTATATTACTATCTACCAGCAAATTTGGAATCAGAATAGAGGATACCCAGCCTGACTACTTTTTTTGAGCGCTCATTGATTAAAGCAAACAAACTATATACAATTCGTTAATGAAAATCCTAACAATCCCTGTATATTCGTAATGAAACAATGGCTAAAACAGCTTATTACAACAACAGCAGGCTAAAAGGTTTTTCCATTGCGAGTTCACCACTCAAAACCGGTTTAAAATATGGCATCACAATGTTTGAAGTTCCGTACTCTCTATGTAACTATTGAGTGAGAGGAACACATTCAAGCTCAATCTCCAGCACCCCTCTCTCAACGTTCTTTAGCTTGAGACTGATTTCTTGTTTTACCTTTCCGTCTGCTAGTGAGATAATGCCATCTTTAACAAGGGTGTTATCCTGGCCTGCTATCCATTTACCAAGCTGCATCGACTCGGTGATGGTTGAATTCTCATAAGCTTTGGCAGCAGAAACAAGTGGTTGAATGTCTATCTCAGCCTCACCCATGAAGTCATCAGTTGTGAATTTATCCTTGTCGTAAACAAGCTGCATACAGCCACCTGGAATTTTAAGCATCCAAAACCAAAGACCAAAAAGAAGACCTTGCTAATATGATTGATATATTTTGGTATAAAATTACAAATAGGAATAAAAAATTAAGAAAAGAAATGATTAATATTTCTATCAGAAGTGGCAAGTGTCATGAATCATGATCATCGAATTTATGATTTTCGAATTTGTGTTAATTCCACACCATAAAAATTTGAAACAAGTTACCACTTTTAGAGGAGGAATCTGTTCTGGAATTGACAACATTAGACTTTCATTCCAAATTGGATTCAAATTGTTCTTTATGACGCGAGTCCTCACTGACTGCAACAACAATTAACAAAAAAACAGCATTGTTAACAGGTTTGTTGCACCACAGACCATTGAAAATCAACAGAGTTGTAATGCCAATGAGGCCAAAATGAAAGGGAGGAGAGTCTCACTTGCTGGCCCAATGTAAGGACAACATATGGGTCACTAGTCAACACATCCCGGACAGCTAGGTTGGTTCCTTTGACTACATTAACCTTGATTAATCCAACAAATTCAACCATAGCTGCCTATAAACATAACATTTCAGCAATAGAATCAGCAAGTTTCACTGAAATTTCAAGATAGGATGCATCACATTTTTCCATCCACGGCAAACCATGCATAATGATGGCTTGTGATCAAGTTATTTCAGACTAGTATATTTGTAACAGATCTCATTCTAGTTTGCTTCAAAAAGAAAAGGTGAGCTCATAACCCTCAACATAATATAAATACATTAATGAAATTGGAATTCATTACCAGAGAGTTGCTCTTTTTATTGTTCTTGTACTCAGTGTCTTTTCTTCCCCAGCTGTTACGAAATGCATTCCCAATACGATGCCTGGTTGCTTGTTTTTCATACTGTTTCTTATCTTGGGGTGAACAATGACTTGAACAACTAGAGGATAATGTACTTCTAGGACCCGGAAATGGGCAGGACATTTGTCCATCACAGTTTGAAAATTGCTTCTGCTCATATTTTCTCCTGGGTATTCAGAAAGTAAATATCTGATTTAGAACACCCTGTGTTTTTTTTATAAAGATATGATCAGTGTGGTACTGACATTACCTAATAAAATCAGATCGCTCCTCTATTGAGGCATCTGATTTTGGTTTTTGATAATCATCAGGAATAAAAGCTTCATATTTCTTGTTTGCAGCAGTATTGCCACCCAAATCTATCAGAGTGTTCACTTGTTCATCTGTCCATTCATCTAATTTGATTGATAGAACCTGACGGAAATAGAAAAAACTATAGCATCAGCAAAACAAACCATTATGGGAGACACAGACAGCACCAAGTAGCTGTGTTGAAAATGTTAGTTTTTGTTAACATTGCATCGGAAAAGCTCATTATCGAAAAGCTGTGATTTCTCCTCAAATTAAATTTCACATGCCTGTGTGTACTAAATCACGAGAGTACAAGATCTAACAGTATAAAATTCTAAAATTTTGATTTTACAGACAAGGCCAACGAGTCAAGTTTCAAAACTGCACCTTCGTTAGATGCACCCCGAGGCTTCTATGAACGCCTGAACACTTGATACAAATAAAAACTCCAAAACTTATTGACCTGACAGCCAAAAATGATTCAGTCAAAAGGAAAATAGATAACCAAGCACAAGAAACACAGTTATCAGGAGTTGAGGAAAAGAAATTGCATCTGCTGCAGTTGTAAATGGGTGGCACAAAGTGTAGTTTTGGTACTAACCGAAAAGACAAATATCCCTTGCTTTTATGTGAAATTGTGACCAAAACAGTGATAAGAGTAGAAGCATATTTTGCTTTCGAGATAATGATTTCAAGTATATGTGTGTGCTAAATCTGCAATTTCCTTTGCATTATCCATTCATTTGCAGGAACAATATTTGACACTGATTCTAATGTTATAAGACTATGTTCTGATATTCAAGTATTTTTCACTAGGCATTCATACTCCAACTACTACGTTTTGATATACAGTTACAATTAACAGAGAGTGAATTGAAAGAGTATAATTCTGTGCTAATAAAAAGAAAATGGGGCATAACACAACACAGTTAAATGTGTGAAAAACAGTACCGCATTTATTATCATAAACTGTACATTAGGTGAATAAAAGTACATGGAAATGCATCAGGTTCAGTCTTAACAACTTACACCCATTTTGGATCTGGAGATCCACAATCAGCACAAATCTTGTTCCCTGATTGACTTAGCAATTGCTCCAGTCTTTTTTGTGGACCTGATTAATGAACAGAAAGATAAAATATATGACTTTCTTACATGAAATTCATAATTTCATTTCAATATAAGAGTATATCACTATTGCCTCTCTTTTATAAACCTAAATAGGAAACTAGTCCGCTTAGCACATCATATCCCTGCATGTAAAGCTAAATTGCATAACCCTGAGAACCAAATTTTGGTAGACATAAATCACATAGTGAAAGAATTTTGAGTCTGTTAATGACTTCGTAATATACTTCAACTAATATTTTTTAGAACGTTGAGCTATTGGAATCACAAAGAGTTTCAAACAAAAAGGTTCATAGATTAAAGCTCAAGATACCAGAAGATTTCTGTGGATCTCTACTGCTGCGGCAACTTCTTCTGCCAGAATTTAAGAGATCATCTAGACAAGGAGCCGATCCTATTAGTGCAATGCATTTAATCAATTATCAGATCATCATGGAATACTATAATGTCAGGAATGACCAGGATGCAATTATTTTGTGCGGGTCTTTATAAACATAAATAGGGGGGGGAAAGAGGATAATTGTAGAAAAATAGAAAACGAGTCCTCTTGATAGACATATCCCTGTATGTAAGGTCATTATATTGGCATGACCATGAGAACAGAATTTTGTAAGAGATAAATCATAGAAAATTTCAACTTATATTCTGCAAAGTGATGAGCAATTGGAATAACAAATAAACTCAAACAAAAAATTCAAAGATTAAAACTCAAGATACCAGAATGTTTCCGTTGATCTTTTTTGCTGCTGCAACTTTGTTCATCTGAATTTAAAAGATTATCAAGCCAAGAAGCCGATCCTAAAGAAAATGCAGTACATTTAATCAAATATCAGATCATCGAGAAAGACTATAACATTAGGAATGATGAGAATGCAATCATTTTGTGCAGGTCTTTATGAACCTAGGTGTGAAAAAAGAAGATAATAGTACAAAAATCAGAAAATGAGTCCTCTTAATGGATCATATCCCTGCATGAAAGGTCAATATATTGCAGAACCTTGAGAGCTGAATTTTGCAAGAGATAAATTATATAGTAAGAGAACTTCGAGTTTGTTTAAGCCTTTGCAATATATTTCAACTTCTATTCTGCAGAGTGGCAAGCTATTGGAATAACAAAGATTTTCAAATAAAAAGTTGAATGATTAAAGCTCCAGATACCAGAAGATTTGTGTCGATCTCTTCCACTGCTGTCACTTTGTTTGTTTGAATGTAAGAGATCATCTGGACAAGGAGGCGATCCTAAAATGCAATATGTTTAATCAAACATCAGATCATCATGGAAGATTATAATGTTGGGAACAACCAGAATGCAATAATTTTTATGAAGGTCTTTATAAACCTAAATAGGAAATACAGAAGACAACAGTAGAAAAATTAGAAAACAGATCCTCTTATTAGATCATATCCCTAAAGTAAAATTAGTGCATAACTTGAGAACAGAGTTTTGTTACAAATAAATCACTCATACTGGATATTGAGTTTGTTTATGCCTTCACTATACCTCAACTTCTATTTTGCAGAGTGATGAACCATTAGAATAAGGAAGATTTTCAATCAAAAAATTGAAAGATTAAGGCTCAAGATACCAGAAAATTTTTGTTCCTCTTTACTGCTGCTGCAACTCTGTTCGTCTGAATGTAAGTGATCGTGTAGGCAAGGAACCAAACCTAAAAATCCAAATAGCCAATCACTTATCGGACAATCATGGAAGATTATAGTGTTGGGAACTATCAGGACACAATCATTTCTGTAGGTCTTTTCATCATGGAATAGATCATACCAAATCCATATTAAAAATCAAAGCACAACATACACCAAGCTGAAAAGTATTAGCAAAGTCATTAACTGCATGAACATCGTAGCAAATATCACATTTCACAGTTCTCAAGTTCTGAGAACCAGAAAACTATTAAGAAAAGATCCATCGAAAAAGGACTTTTCCCGAGTACAGCCATGCTTGACTCTCAACACCATGCAAGTACAAATATAGAGATTTCGTCCCTTGAAAAAATTAGGGGATAAGACAACTTTCAAGAAGAGAGGTTATCATATATATCATGAGATCTAGAAGAAGACATAATATATGACTGATTGATCCATGCAACTTAGAGAGAAAAGATTTAAATCTGGTTGTTAAAGGGTTGGAGGCTGATAATAATGGGGAAGGTAACCTTAGAAAAGAAATAAACTTACAGTAGTCTGCACTGCAGATGAAAGCATGATACAAAATTGGAATCAAAGAGAAGTGAACGGAGACAATTAGTTAAGAACAACAACAAAAATCGTGAACAGACTTCGATAGAGCTTAAGAAAGATATCAGTTACTTTCTGGCAACCAAGAAAACATAAACTCAACACTCAAACTATAAATCGACTATGTCTATATCTATAAATCTTGTAAGTGGTACAGCATGCTTGTAATTTCTAACCCCAGTTGACCATGAGCTTGATTCTACCAGACGATCAAGGGAAAAGAGAGAGCCCATCTATGCAATTGGCAAAAAGTTGAATAAAAGCAAAGAAACATTGCATCTCTATCAAAATCTGAAGTCATTTACTTTCCTATGGCAAAAGAGTATTGATATCATATCTTGTTAGAATCATTTGACAGCAACTGAGATGATGTTCGGTCGTTTTTCATTAAGAAAATGAACCATAGAAAATGTTAACGAAAAGAAAGAAAAGGGGAAGGGTACAAAACATGTTCGCCATAAATTTATGCACAAGATTTTCACAGGACACGTAGATTACCTTCAGAATTCTTGTGACTGATAGGCATCTCCATCCTCCAAACAATGGAAACAGAAATTACATGAATCGCTGCTATAATCTCATCATAGCCAAAGAAAATCCCCTTTTCTGTGTCAAATAAGCAATCAACTGCTCATAAACATAAACTATTCTAAATCCAAGAAAGCTAAAATTCAAACAAGATTAGATCACAAGAATCAATAATTGAAAAAATCAACAGGAATCAAAAGGGTTCTTACATATTAAAGGAATCTCTACGAAAAAGAAAAGAAAAGGAGGGCCTTGATCAGCTTCTTCTCTGCATCAAACACGTTGGCATATGTTAATATGTAAAAAAGAATTTGAAATAATCAATAGAAAAACATCCTAAAAGCAAGAATTCAAAAAGGGTTCTTACGAAATCGACAAAGAAACCAGAAGGCAATGAAAATTTGGAAAAACAAGGCATCGCCTTGATAGAAGTGGTGGTTAATGGATTAGCTGGCCAAAACAATGCAAAAACAAATTTCCAAAAAAATGCAAGTTTTGGATAATGTAAGAAACAATTATTAAAAGGAAACACAACAAAGCAAAGATTCAGAGCATAAAGTTGAAATGAACTGGATATGATTAGAAGAATCTACCATATGATGATTGTATTTTATTCTGTCAGTCTTTTCATTTTTTTCTATTATTTGCAGCACACGGATATGAAGTCAACCAACCAGATTTATTTATGAGGATGTTGTAATTTCCGTTCATTGCTTAAACTTACCAGACAAAACTAAATCCTGGTCCCACGCGCTTTTACTTGCTCGTGTCGTGCACATCGTTCATCACTCGTGTCCGTAATTATTAAACGACTCAATAAATTAAGATTCAATGAAATAGTCTTAAAAATTTAAAATTCAGACCTTCGTTCAAACTAAAATTCCGTTTATTTTCGTGTATTTTTTTTAAGAAAAAAATTAATTTTTTTTTTTTTTTACTTGAAGAAATCGGGGAGGCTTATAATTTATTCAAGTGATCTCTCATCGTCATGAAAGAAATATTTATTGATATCCTCTTGGACAAGTGGTGCGTCGACTTGGATAATGCATCCACGTTGGCTCATTTTCCACATGCTCGGGACCCATTTTGAGCTGTCTTTTTTCGGTTTGATTTTTAAAATATTTTTTATTTAAAAATATATTAAAAAAATATTTTTATATTATCAAAATAAAATTATCTAAAATAAAAAAAATTAAATAAAAAATCAAATTTAAGAATAGAACACAGTGAGGTCGGGCAATGTCCCTTCTCCACACTCACACACACGCATACACGGTTTCCATCCCAGTCTCCAAGGATGGAAGAGGTCAAGGCTCTGAATTTTAAAGTTTTCATGCCTAACCTTTCTTTTATTATTAAATTAGTTTGATATTAGAATACTCTAAGACTAATTTTATCATATTAATATCTAAATCGATTTGGCTTAATGGTTAATTAAGTATGTTTTTTTTATTAAAAAAATAAAATTTCAAAATCATCATGTAGATGAATTTATTGAGTTTTTCTTGAATGCAACATGTAAATGTTGATGATGGCTTCTAAAATCATATGAATAAAAGATTTAATTTTGATTGAAAAGCAAACTGGATTGAAGATATACATAAACCTGTAATTTGATTTTATTAAGAAACAAATTTAAAATAAAATTATTTTAATTATTTAAAAAAAATCTTCAAACGGTATTATTTTAATTTAATTGACCTGTAAGCTGTTCATGATTTAATAACTTTCAAGGACCCTGGTGACTTAAATTTAGTTTCTATTGGGATACATTATAATTTATTCTTTTTAAGTAGTGTCATCCATTTATGCTTTAATGGTGGACCACTGATACAGAAGCGTTAATGGCGTAAAGTTTTTCCACTTTATGGAGACATCAGGCCATTATCTCCATCATAGCATGCTACAACATCCATCGCTATACTGTTTTTGCAGAATATAATTACATGGTGTGGAAGCCCATCAATTTATTCCAGCTGATTTCTCGAAACTGGTATTTGACCTCACTGTGTACTCTGCTACAAGTTGGGAGAATGACGATGACTTGTTCTCTAACAACCTTGTTGGAGAATCATATTCCTCAATGAGACCTGAGACATGGTTGCAAATACTTAGAGAAAATTGAGGATTCATATCATTTACAGGCAATGCTACATCAAGTTTCCATACTCACCATGACTTAGAAGCAAAACCATGTCACTGTCAAGAACAGAGGTTATTCGATGTGCAATGGTTATCACTGTACAGTCAGAGAAATGCTGCCTGAGCGTTTGCTGAATAAGATTATCAGTGGCTGTGTCAACTGAGGCAGTAGCTTCATCAAGGACCAGGACCTTACTTTTCTTGAGTAGCACACGCCCTAGACAGACTAGTTGCCTCTGGCCCATACTCCAGTTCTCCCCATTCTCGATAACTGCAGCACCATCCAGGATGACCATTTAAAAAGATGTGCACAAAAACGGGGTAGCGGTGATTGGTGAGAAAGACAAACCTGTGGAATCTAGCTTCCTTTCCTTTTTCCTAACTTCATCTCCAAGTTGGCACTTATCCAGAACCTGGGATCATAACAAATTTAAGTTAGCATTTGTGCTATGTTTCAATCATCAATCCTTGAAATACTGAACATCAATTCTATGAAAAAACACACAGGCACGTGTATAACAGCATTCACACGTCCCTCATTGAGCTAACATAATAGAGACAACACACCTCCCAGATCTGTTCATCTGTGTACTCTTCAAGTGGGTCCAAATTACTTCTAACAGTCCCTTCGAACATGGTTGGATCCTGGGGAATAATGCTCAGTCTTGACCTTAAATCATGCAGGCCAATCAGTGAGATATCAATGCTGTCAATCATAATCTGACCAGCTGCAGGTTCTACGGTTCGGAAAAGAGCCTGTATGAGAGTAGATTTACCACTGCCTGTTCTCCCAACAATACCAGTTTTCTTTCCTCCTGGGAAAGTGCATGAGAGACCACGCAGCACAAGTGGCATGTGTGGGGCATATCGGACCTGCATCGTATCCAACCATTAGTAACATAAAAATAATGCATGCCAATTGGAGCAACAAACAGAACAAAATTACCTGCAGATTATCGATGTCAATTTCGCCATGTGATGGCCATGAATGGCCAGGCCTGTTCGCTTCAATTACAAGAGGAGGCTCGGCAGGTATAGAAATGTACTGAAGAATTCTCTCTACTGATATGAGTTTGTTCTCGCAATTGCAGAAACACCATATCAACACATATTGTGCCATGTGTAGGCCAAGCGCATACGTAACAGCTAAGCCTGCAATGGCTATGGAAAAGAAAAAAAAACGTGTGTTTCAGGTTCACTCATTGGTTGACAATAGGAAGGGAAATAGAGAACAGGTGCAAGACAAGAACTGCCAACCTGGATTAATTTTTTCTGGAAAAGAGACTAAAAGAAACAGACAGAAAGCAAATGTAATAGAACTGAACATATCCATTCGGAAGCAAAGCCATTGCATTGCAGCAGAATTATGAAATTTGGGCCGAGAATATGCATCTGTTAGTTTCATATTTATTTCTTCGAATCTTGATTCTTGATCAAAGCTCCTGATCGTTGTTGCTCCTGAAATTGTTTCTGCAAAATTTTGGATAACTGGAGCGTTGCATACTCCAATCAACCGTGAAAGCTCTCTTGCTGAGGGAATGTAATATTGCTGCAGGCATCAATAAATATGTTAGAACTCCTCTCTTTCTAAATGCTAAATCATATTATATGCTACTTGTCATAATGAAACAGGGGCTGCATCTAATTGCATGCCATTGACACTATTTTTAAAATTTTCTTGCAAGCTCAGCATCTTGGGAAAAGAAACGCTAATAAGAGACATATGAAGAAATTATAAGAAACATCAGGAGATCTAATGATATTATTAGATTTTTTTCACTGAAGTAGAGCTCGGAAAACAAAATGAGATTTTAAGAAACCACAAGGAGTACCTGATACCAGATACAGGCAGCAATCACAGGGATGGAAACCATAAAAACTTGCCATGCCACCTGAGACATCACCGCAATAATTCCCAGAAGCGTGATTGCTTGGATGGCAAGTTCCCCAATTATATATGGAATTTCCATCTCTAATGCACTTTGATCTGTAGAAGCCTACGTGAGAGGAAATAGATCAATGAGGTAAAAATACTGAACATGGTACTCTCCCCTAATTAATTATAATCACTTATATAAAGAGCACAAGACACACTGAAATTGCTTACTCTGTTAATGATTCGTCCACTAGGGGTCGCGTCAAAAAAGGACATGGGAGCACGAAAAATGCACAGATGCAATCTGTTGAATAGTAGAGTTGCAGTTTTGTACCCTGCTGTTACAAGAAGCATGACTCGAGCCAGGATGCCAAAAGAACTTCCAATAACCAGAGATACATAGACGATTAACAGTCTAGATCCACTAACAACAGGTTTCACATCCTTTGACACAGGAGTTGCCCATGCCATCCAATAAGTGCTACCAATTTGAAGGATCTGAAAGAGAAGTTGTGCCAGTAATATAAAGGGCACCAGAGCTCCTCCGTATGCTGTTGTGATATATTTCCAATAGATTTGAAACCCAACTCTGCCTTTCTCTCTCTCTTCTTCTTGAATGAGTTGTGCTTGTGGCTCAGCTACCTCATCTGCTTTACCAATTTGTGAATCTTTATTTCCTTCGTTATGTACAATCCCATCAGTACTGTTCTCGCCTCCATTGTTGTCTCTGACACTTTCATTTTCGGAAACTGGTCCTGCCTGTCTGGAATCAAGAACTGATAAAGCTGCCTTATGTGCACCAACAAGAACCGTAAAATCAGATCCTGAATTGAGAATGTCATCATACTTTCCAGCCTGCGCGATCCTTCCATCTTTCATGACCTAACCAGAAGGTACAGTTGAAACAAATGAAATAATAGGAGACATGATAATCCCACAAGCAATGAAGAAAACAAAGCATATTACTCACCAAGATTAGATCAGCAGTGGATAAGAACTCAACCTGATGAGTAACATAAATAACAGTTTTTGAACTTAAAAGACCAAGCAAAACTTCCTGTCATGCAAAATCGAACAAGTATAATGTAAGAGAAATGCCATTTTTTTTTATTAGGCATGAAAAGAAGAATAAAAGAGGAAGCAACTAAAAGGAAAATTAAAACAAAGGGTGGTGCTTTTAGCTGGACTAGTGATTTTTTCTACAGAAATCGAAAGCAAAAGTTAGCATCCACTGCAAGCAATGGTTTCAAGGAAGAAGGGATAGTTTACTTTAAACAAATGAGATCCAGTATGAGCATCCACGGCACTGAAAGGGTCATCAAATAGATAGATTTGGGCATCTTGGTAGAGAGCACGTGCTATCTGTATTCTTTGCTTCTGTCCACCACTCAAGTTGATACCCCTCTCACCAATTACTGTTTGATCACCGAATGAGAGGATTTCCAGGTCCTTCTTCAGGGAACATGCTTCAAGTACCTTCTCGTACCTTTCTCTGTCCATCTCCTTACCAAACAATATGTTCTCTTCTATCTTACCACTCTGTATCCAAGGTGACTGAGCAACGTAGGCCTTTGTCCCGCACAGCTTAAGTGTCCCTGAGATCTTGGGTAATTCTCCTAAAATGGAGGAAAGCAAGCTCGACTTGCCTGATCCAACAGTACCACATACAGCTACCTTCATACCATTGAACACTTTGAAGTTTATATCTTTCAATGTTGCACAGGGTGAAGACAAATCCCAAGAGAAATTTCCATCAACAATCTCAATTGCTGTATCAGAACTGCCTACTGGAAGCTTCTCTATAGCATCAGGCTGCAAGTCATCGAGACAAAGAAAAGATGCAATTCTGTCGAGAGAAACCTTTGTTTGAATTAGCATAGAAACTGTATTGGGAAGGTTATAGATTGGGGATTGAAGAATCTCGAATGTTGCAAGTGCAGATAAGACCTTCCCTGAGTCAAGCGGGACTCCCATAAGCATGCAAGTACCAAAGGTGGCCACAGCCACAACAGTCGGAGTAACCCAGGCGACAACAGTGATCACTTCTGAAGTATATAAGTATTTTTTCAACCACCGTGTCTCTACTTTCCTGAGTTCAAGAATCTTAGACAAAAACTTCATTTCCCATCCCTGAAGCTTGAGAATTCTCATATTTCTCAAAATCTCCGTGGTTGCCTTCATTCGTTTATCTTTTGATTCCATTAACTTGTCTTGAAACTTCTCCTCCAGTCTCCCGAAAGGATAGTTTAACGACATGACAATTACTGTCGCAACAAAGCCAGCAACTGACCCGAGTCCCAAATTTCTGTACAGTATCAGCAAGGCCAAACAAACTTGCAAGATGACCAACCATGGATCGTGCATGTACCAACTAAAGATGCCAAGTCTATTAGCATCAATAGTCATAATATTGATTATTTGTCCACTCGAATGCCCTTGCTTCGAATGACTGGAAATGGTCAAGCTTTTGTTGTATATCATCGTGGCTGTTACTGCGCGGAGCCTTGTTCCAATTTGCTGCAACCTAAAGCGCAAATGCCTCTGTGCGAGGCACTCAGCGAGCTTTGCAACCACAAAGGCGGAAGCCAAAATGTAACCTTGATTCTTGAATTCTCCTCGCCCGTCAAGGCATTGAACAAAAACATCGATAAGGTAGGGACCAACATAAGAACTTAACGTGTGAATCAACGCCAATAAAGCTGTCCATAAAATTTCTTTCCAGACTAACAGGAACAAAGCTTTTGCGAACTTGAACCTTGTAACTCTACCACAATCCGACTCAAGCTTATTTTTAAAAACTGGAAAAGCTCCAACCACACTATCGACACCGTGAAGTTGAGGAACATCTTCAAGGTCTAAGGTTTTCTTGTTGCCAGCAGCAATTAAAGAATTCATCCAAGAAAAGGTTAGAATACTGAAAAGACCAGCGTTTCCAAAAGGAGTCACCGTATCTGCCCCCCTGTTCTCTAAATTATCAATCGAGCTAGAATCACCATTCAAAAGGGGTTCTTCAAGTACATCTTGAATATCACTTCTCAAAGACCCAACATAACAAAGAAACAATCCAGTAAACACAGAGACCACATCAGACACTAAATACCACTCTATCTCCAAAGACACATGTTTGTGATGAAGGAAAAGATCTACAAAAAAGCAATAACAAGAAATAGCCAAATAGAAACCCCACCAAACTCTCAATAACAAAGGGAACATCTTTTCACCTGAGTTAAAAAACTGGGTATGCAAGTAAACAACAAGTGCACCCCAAGAGAGTGTTCTGAGCCCAAAATCCAAAAGGGTCATTGCTTCACCATCAGACCAGACATTTCCATACAGATAAAAGTAGCTCAACAAACACAAGATGAAATTAAACACTGAGACACCCAAACAACAGACCATAGTCTGTTTATACCACATAAACCTCCTCTTTATCTTTAACGTCTCTTTAGAGCCCTCCCCATCACCCCTCCTGCTCAGTTTCTTGCACACATATGAGACAGATAAAGCGAGTAACAAAACCAAGTGCAATGATCCACAGAACCCACGTATGAAAATGGATTTAAGAAGAAAATCAATGTTAGAACCTGGCGCATGCATGATGGAAGATGAGCTTGAAACAATGGCTGCCACACCGCTCTGTTGACTCGAAAAGTTTTTCCTTGATCTGTGGGTCTTCGCAGGGATTATAATTTATAAGTCCACAGACAGGGAGAAAAAACAGAACACGAGACAAAGTCCCGCCTAATAAGCAAGTTTCTGTTGCAAAGGGGCTGTGAAGACTTAATCAAAATACATACTCATCCCTAGAATACCACATATTTGTAAATTTGATACCCAAACAAAAATATTTCTCTATTGGATCCCTATTAATTGGACATTTATGAAACCATCAACTCTCACCTTACAATTTTCCTTTCAATCTTAAGTTAATCATAAAACCTGAGAGCTTTTTCTTCTTAAAACAAAGTTTTTTTTGTTGTAGAATTTCGTGATGGGGTTAAATGAAACCAAATAAATTTTAGATACGGGAGGATGTTTTTATAGTATTTTTAAAGTTTTAATGATCTATTTAATTTCATAATACTTTTAAAAGGGTTATCATTCCATCTACATAGTTGTTGTTTAATCCAAGAACATTCTAAATAATTATTGATGAAGGATTTGATAAATAATTCATGCAGCCTTGGTATTATCGTGATAAATTCATCTGCACATGTAACAGTGGTTAAAGGTCTGTTTCTTCCTCGTGTTTTTTATCCTCAAATGGAAGAAGCTTGAGGCGTTTGCAAAGTTGTTTGCATGAGCATGCTCAGGCATTCTTTCAAGGTGCTACATCGTCATATACCGTCATCTCACTGTGTTGAACAGTCGTGATGGGGATGATTGGTTTTTAGGTGACCTAAACTCAGTTTCTATCTTGATGGGATGCCCGACTTGACTAGGACCATCCATTTCTACTTTAATGGTGGATCATTGATATTTTCTGCACTGATGGCATGGACACATCAGGCCATTGTCTCTATTATTATAGAATGCGATACTATGTTGTTTTTAAAGTGAAAAGAATTGGATTAGGGCAACAGTTTTTATTTTTTTTTATTATTAATATAGGTATTCGGATTAGCTTACGCATATCTCGATTAATTTTATGTACCTTAAAGTTAATAACTAGGTAACTCTTCAGTAATTTTAAAATTTATAAAACTCAAACCGGTAACTTTTAAAAATACAAATAAATTTTTTATTTTAATTTTATTTTAATTAAATTTTGATCAAAAGTTGCTCAAAGATAACCTAGATGTTGAAAGTTTTTAAATGATTGTTTTGTGGTTATAATACCTATCAATCCGATATAATAATCGGGTTATAAATTAAAATGATTAACTTGCAAGTTAATGAGTATTATTGGATTTTTTTAATAAAATAATATTGTTTTAAAAACATAAAATAAAATAAAATGCTAAAATAATATTTTTTAGATAAAAAAATTATTAATCAAATCATATCCAAGTTTTGATTTGGTCTAATCCACTAGATGACCTTTGGTTTGACTATTCTAATTTTCTAAATAAATAAAAAATAAATCCGATCTAGATTTCATATTAATAGATTATTAGATTGGATGGAGCCATAATTATATGTCCCTCATATTATTTATATACACTTATTTAAAACCCATCAAAAAATTACCTTTAACAATTACTACGATTCTAAAAGGAAAAGGAAAAAAAAACAAATATTGTGATAAACAATTACTCGTCATAAAAAAAAAAAAAACTCGTCATAAAAATATCCAATTAAGAAACAACCCAGGGAGCAACAAGTAAAAAGAAAAAAAGAAAAGGGACGACGATAACTTTCATTCCTTCCATAAACCCTTCCGTTTCCACTTAACAGTGACACTTGCTCTCTCTTTCCCTCGCTTCTCTCGGCGCAACTACTGTTATCGCCACCACCGCAAAATGTCCTCCATGGAATCCCTAATTCTCCAACTCCACGAGATCTCCGCAGTCAAATTTGGTTCCTTCAAACTCAAATCCGGTATAACCTCTCCAATCTACATCGACCTCCGCCTCATAATTTCATACCCCTCCCTCCTCCGCCACATTTCCCAAACCCTGATCACCTCCATCCCTGCCACTACCACTTTCGACCTCATATGCGGCGTCCCCTACACCGCTCTCCCAATCGCCACCACCGTATCAGTCTCGAACAACATCCCCATGGTAATGCGCAGGAAAGAAGTGAAAGATTACGGTACCTCTAAGTCTATCGAGGGTAATTTCCAAAAGGACCAGACTTGTTTGATAGTTGAAGATTTGGTTACGAGTGGGACTTCTGTTCTTGAAACGGCTTTGCCGTTGAGGGCGGCGGGGTTGAAGGTGACGGATGCAGTGGTTTTGATTGACAGGGAACAAGGAGGGAGGGAGAATTTGGAAGAGAATGGGATTAAGTTGCATGCGATTATTAAGTTGAGTGAGATGGTTAGGGTTTTGAGGGAGAAGGGGAAATTGGAGGAGGAAGTGGAGAAGGGGGTTTTGAAGTTCTTGGAGGAGAATAGGAAGGTTAGTGTTGTTAAAGGGGTGGATAAGAGTGTTAGGGTTAAGGTTTCAGGGTTTGAGGAAAGAGCGAAGTTAGCAAAGAATGAGATGGGGAAGAGGTTGTTTGAGGTTATGGTTAAAAAGGAGAGCAATCTGTGTGTTGCAGCTGATGTTGGTACTGCTAAGGAATTGCTTGAGCTTGCTGAAAAAGTGAGTGTTTTGGTATTGGGTTGGTTGGGGATGATTGGAGTGCTATGTTTGTTTGCTTTTGTTTGGCTGACATGGTTTTCTATATATTTTATTTTATTTTTTGAGTGTAGGTTGGACCTGAGATATGTTTGTTGAAAACCCATGTCGATATTTTGCCTGATTTCAATCCTGATTTTGGTGCAAAACTTCGTGCGGTATGTCTCTAAACTGTGGTATTTTGAAGTTTGCTGCTTTTATGAGGTTTTTGCGGTGTTATAATAAAAGTTATTTGCATGGAGGTTTTGTTCTTCAGATTCTCTGGAAGCATGAAAATTCTGCTACATTATGTTTTGCCAGGTGATGTTGAGGATGTGTCAATTCTAACCTTTGACCACCAATTATCATTTTGGATGGTGCAAAATGATAATTGTATGTTATGAAGCGGGGCTGTAAATTTCATTATGTTTTCAACTGATAACTTAGTTAGCCAAGGGGCAGTTTGAGTTGACTTGTTTGATGACTGTTCTTCATATGTTTGGTAATTATGAGAATGAATCTTTTGAAGTTGTTGATGATCTGTAAATACCAGAGTACAAAATTAGCATATACAAACGTTCTTAATTTTTTGAATGCTTGTGGAATTTGGTTTGGTTGGTAATTAGGTTGAAGAAGTATTGATAACATGACTATATTTTTGTTAGATGTCTTGGCAATCGAATGGTATTTTCCTCATCATTTTTCTACTATTCCCGTTTTCTTCTAGGTGCAAAGTAGTTGTTATTTCCTCGTAGCTCATTGTGCTTTTGCATCCTGTAGATTGCAGATAAGTACAATTTTTTAATTTTTGAAGATCGTAAGTTTGCTGACATCGGTAACACAGTGACCATGCAGTATGAAGGGTGAGCATCAGTGTTATGTGACTTTTCTGGTTTCCTTTCTGCTGGTATCTTTACAGTAGTCTGAGGTTTCTTTGCTCTGTTATTTGCAGGGGTATCTTCCATATATTGGATTGGGCTGATATAGTTAATTGTCACATTATTTCTGGTCCTGGAATTGTTGACGGGTTGAAATTGAAGGTATGCCTCACACACAACTTTTATCTGGAATCATATTACTGAATTAGTCCTGGCAGTATCTAACTTTTGCTTACTCTTGGACTCTATTTAGGGTTTGCCTCGTGGGAGGGGCCTCTTGCTGCTTGCAGAAATGAGTTCAGCCGGCAACTTTGCTAAGGGAGATTACACTGCTGCGGCAGTAAAAATTGCTGAAGAACATTCTGATTTTGTGATTGGCTTCATCTCGGTAAACCCAGCCTCATGGCCAGGTGCACCAGTAAATCCAGCATTTATTCAGGCAACACCTGGAGTTCAAATGGTCACTGGTGGCGATGCGCTTGGCCAGCAGTACAATACACCATATTCTGTACGTTCAAATGACTGTTTCACTGTTTTTTGTTTCCTTCATAAATTGCTGGATTGGTGCATTTTCATTATGTCTATTTCGTTGGCATGCATTAGTGAAGTATGTAATATGCTAGCTTTATTGAAACTTGCTATAAACTCTTACTGAAAGGGGAATTATTATAGCTCTGATAATTGTGGGATAAATGATGTTTCAGGTCATCTTCGATAGGGGCAGTGACATCATAATCGTGGGACGTGGGATTATAAAGGCAGCAGATCCTGCAGAGGCAGCTCGTGAATACCGTCTTCAAGGATGGGATGCATACCTGGAAAAATGCACATGAGATTGCATTTAGGTTGTTTTTATGTGGTTTTTGCTGATGAACAGATCAGCCCAAGTTTTGATTGAATTTTGCCAGTCTTTTATTACGAGTTTGGAATTGCAGTAATTGTTGGTTGTTTTTTAAAGTGTTTTTTTATTTAGAAATACATTAAAATAATATTTTTTTTATTTTTGAAAAATTATTTTTGATATTAATATATTAAAATAATTTAAAAATATATATAAAAAAATAAATTAAAACTAACAAAATTAAAATTTTATGGAATGTGGTTAACAGTCTTTCACAACTGTGTCGATATTTCCAATGAAAAAGATGAAAAGGTTTTAAGCCCTTTTTGGATTTTGTATACCAGTGGTTACAAGGTTCATGGTTGACTTGTCAGCACCTAATATCTTCCTAAACAAGTTAAATGTTATTCTGATTGAATTTCAAGTCTGACAAAACGTGGAAAGGCCAATATGAAGAAGCCAAGAAGCTTGGTCGTCTCCTCCTTGGTCTATGAACAACTGGGTCAACAAGTTCGACCTCCATTGACTGACCTTGGTCGCGTTTTCGGGACTTGCGTGGTTTACCAGGCAGGTTGACGCCCTCTTGGGCCAGGTAGGACCTTTCCCGCTTCCATGTACTTCAGAGGGATAAAAAAAGGTGATGCTATTAAGCTACCATCACGCAGGACATTGTTTTGAGCGAGATGCAGCTTTTGTACACTTGAATGCTTGCGCTGCCTCTATCCCAGCACCATATCCCCACTTGCTTCAGGTTGGCAAGTTCAGTTTAGGCTGATCTGACCATGGTACTAAAACAGTGTTCACAGCACCAAATGTTGAATAAGCTTCACAGATATTTATATTACAAAAAGAGACTGGAGACCACAGTATCCTACCATGCTCCCTCACGAGAGAGAACTTCAGCAAAACAGCTCCCAGCCATTCTGCAAGTATTGGGCATGCCTAGTCACTCTTTTCACATGGCCAATGACTAATATTGAGTTTCAAGAAGTCGGTGTTAATTAAAATGCCGCCAAAGTTCATGGATCTACTAGCAATGCAATCATTCATTAATTGTCCGTGCGAGCAATGTGGCACATCTAAATCTACATAGATAAATATTATAATTGCAGGGACAAGAGTCGTGCCTCCCACTCATGTATTGATGGCTAGACAAGCAAAGAGAGTTTGCCTCCTACAATTCAAAACAGTACATGAGCAGAAGATCATGGGACTACAAGAAGAAACCAGTCACTAGGTGTGAAGGTTAACTAAAATTGAAAGTTGTGACAGAAATTGGATATCCTGTCACTGTTCTTTCCAAATTCGACCAGTCACCCTAAGCTTCAATTCCTTCCTATCCCCACCAGAGAAGAAAAGGGCCATGTTGCGTTGAATGATCAGACCATCAAAACTGTCTCGAACCTTTCGGTGGCTGTCCCTTATGCTCCTTGGTACCCCTTGCCATATCATCTTCCTCCCACCACCACCCACTTCAAGACTGTAACTATAGTTCTTTGCCTCATTGTCATCCCCCATAAACCGTAGGAATGCTATGTAGACCGGGGCCATCCCAAGCTGGAATGCTTCAAAATGTAGACAAAAATACTGACCAAAGCAGCTAAAGACCTAAAAATCAGGGGAGAAAATAGTGAGCAATCTTTTATATGTCCAAAAGCAAGTTTCTGCAATAGAATCAAACAACAAAAGTTCGACCCAACAATAACCTAGAATGCCACGTCAAACTTTGATGACAGGTCCCTTTTAACTACTACAAAAAGAACATTTTTGTTCACAAGGATCGCTAATTGAAAGGTGTCCAATTTTCACAAATATGGTACTGTGCAGATGATTGTATCCACACACATTCTACATATAAATACGAAAACCCTTCTTTGCTAAGGATTAAGGAAAGGACAAAAAACAGAATAGAAACAAGGATAAAGCAAAACAATACCGTCAGCATCCATAATACATTTTCAACACGTGGACAAGGATTGTTAATTGAGAGATGTCCAATTTTCACAAATATGGCATTTAAAGGGAACTATGCAGATAATTGTATCCACACACATTCAACATATAAATAAGAAAACCCTTCTTTGCCAAGGATTAAGGAAAGGACAAAAACCAGAATAGAAACAAGGATAAAGCAAAACAATACCGTCAGCATCCATGTTGCATTCTCAACTTCGTGTGGATTTGATTTGACATATCTGTGATTGAAAGTACTGCCATTATGCATGTCAACTTTGTGATCATCTTTCAAATGGGCCACCAGATAAGGAATATCACCAATAACTGTGCATTCTGATCCAGCATATGGGCAGTTATATGGTCTAAAAACACATTGGGATTCATGTTTTAGCTTGCTGTAATAAGGGTATATGCCTATGCACCCAAAACTCTGATATTTACATGGAAGTTCAAGAGATGCAGCAACTTTCTCTAGTGCAAGACATCTAATGTTGCCGAGTTCGTGCCTGCAAGTGGGGCATCGGTTTTGAACCCTGGGCTTGCAACCAGAACATAATGTGTGGCCATTTGAACACTGCAACAAAAGAGAACACCAATGAGATGACCAACATGCAAGCTGGACTTCTTAACCGGAGGGGGGATATCAAAAGGTAGAAGCCTTATAAGAATTCCACAGGAATAGAATTTCATAAGGTTATCAAGAATGGGGGGAAAGGCATAAAACAAACCTGGTGAATTGGAGGATACATGGCATTTAAGCACACAGGACACTCCAGTAATTCACGAACACTGCTAGACACAGTCACGTTAGGTTTTAGAGCTGTCTGAGCAGGATCATTTACACTTTCACCAATATCTGTCAAGTCTTCATTTTGAGGAGGATCAATAACCTCAGGTTTATTTCGGATGTCATCAAAAAACAGATTGCTTGATGCCATGGTAGTATGGTCAACCTATGAGAAAAAACAAACAAGTCAGTTTCCAACTCCATAAATGCTAACATTATTAATTATACTCAAGCAAAAATGACATGTATGAAAAGAAGGAGACAAGTTTGACATATATGTTGTCAATAAATCAATCAAAGTCAAAATGGCAAATTCCACAAGGAGTGTTTTCTCTACAAAAAAGAGAAGAAAAAAAAATCTTCCCCCGACTCCCAAAGCAGACACGCCAGAAGAAAAACACAAAAATGAGGAACCTGATTACATCAGTATGTTAAACATATCAAAGTGGGAAAAAATCTATTATTTACGTGGATGCAACCACAGTTAGCTTTTGTATATCTATTTTAAAAGATATTCGATAAAAGATGCCAGAATTTGACAAAAACTTTCATTTATGAAAGATACTCAGGACTGTTATTAATTTACAGGCTTCTACTTACAGATCAACATATAACAATTTACTCAATTTCATGACAATAATGTCCTAGCAACAATACCATAGGTGGATAATTTAAAAGCATTTTCCTGGCAAAATTAAAAGCATTTTCATTTTCCCCGTGTCCAGTTTAGTTCATAACTTAAAAGGTGGATAGTTTAAGGAATATGGTAAAATTTATATTTCAATGAATCCCACGTTCAGATATGGAAGACACACAAAGTTAATTGTATTTAAAAACAAATCAAGAGTAGCAGCTTGTAGACCCTAAAAGGAAGGTTTGTTACTTTAATTATCCCAACTAAGAAGACCAATTCATGCATTAACTTTCTAAGACAAACAAGAGAAAGAACGAAAAGCAATTAAGAAAACAGCAAGGAAAAGAAATTGCCCGGCATTGGCAGAACCAACAAGTTTTATGAAGAAACAGACAGCTTAGTGTTATACCAGTTAGCAATCTCATATGCTATTATGATCAGTCATTTATTTTTGTTAAGTCTAGGTCAAATCTAAATACATATCAAGCACATATTAGAAGATATTCTAACAGCCATAACAACGTCAGTGTTCATGTTGAAGTAAATTAATGTCACTGAAAAAATAAATAAAAAAACAACTGGCTTTTAACAGGAACTAGCATACACTTCCACTGACAAGAAACTCTTAGTCTTACCACCAAATCTTGTTCTCTCCTTTATCTCCTTCACTTAATTCTTTCAGCGTATTGACAATTTATGGCTCCTCGATCTATCAAAAACATTAAATAAAAAGTTAGGAATAGAAGGCAACAATATGTACCACAATTAACACAGGAAAAACGAGCAATTCATGACAGGTGATGAGCAAGACAAATTATAAAGATCAATCAGTTCACTCACTCAAAGCAACCAAGTGGGACCCTTTATAAAGATCACAGAAATGGCAACATATCTCCCAAAAACAAGGCTCATAACCTAACCAGTCATCATATGATTCATCTACTCATGCGAATCTAAGGAAACGCCCTTATAGACCATAAAGAGCATGGAATTGAAGATGTACAACACAAATTACTTAGTTACTCTCACCTTCCCAAATTAAGGAATTTATTCCCCGTGACCTAACTAGTCATCATATATACAACACGAATGCATGCATTTGAAAAAAGCCACATCAGGTTTACACACCGGAATTACCACATTACAATCATTACCACAGTGTGACACCATAAGTTCCTAATCACGCTCCCAGCATTACACACCAGACAAAAAAAATCACCACAGCAAGACCATTTCCAGTAAAAACTTTGCCAAGTAGAGAACTATAAAAGGAGACTGGATAATAATATCCACTCAAGCAAAAACTGTACTTGACATGAGAGATATACAGTATACATTTCCTCAAGACTACATCATAACCACTAAGTAGATCAAATAAAACAAAAGGAAGAATCATCAAATGCCAAAAAAAAAAACGAAAAAAAAACACACACATGCAAATCTAAAGGAAAAAAATAGATCTAGAATATTCCAAAAGGAGCTTTGACATCAAAAAAGAAGCAGACTTTACGACTCCAAATACTAAAAAAACCAAATCAATCAACAAAAAATCAAAACCCAGATAGGATACTCGAATAACATGCTCAAAAACTAGATTAACTTACAAAAAAGATGTTACCTTGGCACAGTTTGGTTGCAATCGAAACCCCACTAAAGAGACCATTCAAGATCCGAGTAGCCCTTTAAAAGAGATCCAGAGATAAGGGGGGGGAAACCCTCTATTGAAAGATAAAAGGCAATAAATGCACGGAATGCGCCTAAATATACAGAGATGGAAATGAAGAGAGAATTTTCAAATTAAAGCCGGTGAGAGAGGGGAGCGTGTAGAGAGGGAGAGAGACAAGGGGTAAGGAGAGAGAAATTTCTCGAGAAAATACAAAAAGGAAAGGTTAAGTTTGTGGGTCCTTTACACCTGAGTGTTGTCTCTTTCTTGCGTTTTATGGTCGTGACTCTCTACAATTATAGAAAATTGTTGAACTTTAAAAGTGGAGCTTATATTATATTTTTATGAAAATATAGAATATAAATTAATATATTTTGAATTCAAATTGTGAAAAGACAATGCTATAAAATATTTTAAAAAAAAACACATAAATTATTAGATTAATATGATTTATTAATTTATTTTACAATAAAATCAAGATTTAATGACATAAAATCTTATTTTTAAGTTTGTTTATTGCAGGGTAGATTTTTTATAAGCTATTAATGCATGAAAAAACTGTTGGGGATTTATTTTAAAAAATACAGAATTTTTAAATCTAGTCCGAGTTCTAGGTTTATAAGTTAACTCGAATCAATCTAAAATAATATTTTTAAATTTAAAAAACAAAACCATTGTTAAAAAAAAAATTAAAAATTAAAATTCTAATCATGGTTGATCTATTGTATCAATCTAGTTATATTATATAAACTTGTCCTAAATTTCAAACCTAAACTAAGTTAAAAACAAGATTTGCCTGTCATCAGTTTAATCTATCATATAAATAAAGTTTAATAATAGTGATGTAAACATACATTGAAGTGGTATAACAAAATTATAGCATTTATAATAATAATAATAATAATAATAATAATAATAATTTACGACTTTAATTGGTCGATTAAATTAGAGCACGTGTTACACTACAGGAAGCATGGTATGGTCGAGTAATATTTGCAAACGAAACAGAAAATAAAAAAGCAATTTCTTTTAATGGATGTGACATTACTAGATTCGATTAATTAGGAGAGAATAGTAATCGTTGTGAACATTTTTAATAAAAGTTAAAAACTTAAAATTATGTAAGTTATTTTTTATTTTATAGTTTTATATTTCATAACATTTACCATGTATAACTGAAAAAGTTACAAAGGGAACTGAATAGGATCAGATGGTCTAGTTTGGATTTACAGTGTGTCTAGAAATATGATTGTGGTTATTTTTCAAAATATTTTTCATTCATAAATGTATTAAATAATATTTTTTTTGTTTTTTTTAATTATTTTCAATATCATCATATCAAAATGATTCAAAAATACTAAAAAATATTAATTTTAAATAAAAAATTAAATTTTTTAGGAATACGGGTTAGACAACGTTCCCAAATACTAAAAAAATATTAATTTTAAATAAATTTTTTTTTTTGAAAATACGGGTTAGACAGCGTTCCCAAACAGTTTTTAATCTTGGTTTAACATTGCGGTGTAATGCGATGAAGTTGTTTTTAAAATAATTATAACTTTAAAAGTTGTTTGATTGTCACTATTTAAATATGTTTTTCATCTCAAATTATAGTAAAAATTTAAATAACAAAAATTATTACAACACCAAACACATACTTAACTTTTAATAATTCAACCCCTAAAAATATCACTAGAAGCCAATCTATCTTAAATGTCTTTTTTTTTTTTTCTATTTTTTCTTTTTGTGTTTTGTTAAGATCTTTATTTTTTTCTTGAATAATTTGATATTGAGATTTAGATATGTTGTACACCAAGAGCTCGTTTGTTTTTATATTTCAAATAAAAAATTGTATTTTTTTTTGTTTTTTTCTCCTATTCAAATTATTATTTTTTGTGTATTTCCGGATCATTTTAATATGCTAATATTAAAAATAATTTTTAAAAAATAAAAATATTATTTTAATGTATTTTTAAGTAAAAAATATTTTAAAAAACAATAACAATCACAATATCAAACAAGTTGTAAACTTGGAAAAATGAACCTGCATAACACACAACATAGATCTCTAACTAATTTTAGTTTTTAATAAAATCAAGGAAGGATTTTAAAGACCTGGAATGTAATAGATATTTATAAATTAATTTTATAAAAAGAAACTAAAACCTATTAAAAAAAAATATTGCAGCTCTACACTAAAAAACACTGTTGAATTTCAAAATTATATATATATATATATATATATAGAGAGAGAGAGAGAGAGAGAGAGAGAGAGAGAGAAAGAGTTAGTTCTGGATTTGAATAAAGTTTAGATCCAGTTTTATTGATATTTATACCAGATATTATTACTTATCAGTAAATAACCATTTTTTTAAAAAATATCTAACCATGGAAAGTTTGAATTTCTCTTTCTTTTTTTGAAATTTTAAATTGGAAAGGCTTTGTGTAAACTGTAGAGAGATGGAGGCAAGGGGCCGGGAATACTGTGAACGGCAATAATAGTGTTTCGTGGCCCTGCTGTTCAGCTGACAACAAATCTCCAACGCCTGAGTCTGTGCGCGTAGCTTCACGCTCTTCCAATTGGAATGCTAGACAAGATTTAAATCCTGGTTTAACTACATTGACGTCTACATGTATTCGTTGATGCTCCAACTCTATATCTATAGTTTAAATTTTTTTAATATTACCCCTGTATTATCTAGGAAATAAAACATCATTTCTTTCTTATACTCTCTCTTATTCTTCGATAATCTATCATTTCTCGTCAAAGTAATTTGAAATATAGAAATTGAAAAACTTTAAAGGTGGACTCGTAATTAGGATTCGGTATGTATTTAATCATTAGGGGTAAAATTGAAACTTTTAGAAAACTATAAGGATTGTATTGATAGATTCTAAAAGGCTGTAAATCAAACAATGATGAAACTATAGAGATCAAACTGTAGTTTTTCCAAATTTATTTCCCTGGTCCAAACGATTGAACCACCCAATATCAAGGGTGATTTGCTTCCAGATGAGTTATAAGTGATGTTTTTTATTATTATTTTTGGATTATTTGATGTAATAATTAGAAAAAAAATTTAAAAAAAATTAATATATTTTTAAAAGTAACCATCACTACTATAAAATGTATTTTATCACTAGAATAAATTAAACTAGAGGGAGAGAATTACAATTTAAACAAATATTCATTGAAATGCTATAAACCAAGCAACGTACAATTTGCATGAACAGCGCGAATAAATGATGAGAAGGATTGACTTGCGTGAAAAAGTCACGAGACAAAGAAAGTCAATCATTATTAATTATCATCTTCAATGTTACACCAGATATCACCATCGTGAAAGGATGAAGTTATCATTATCATTACACTTCGTAACTTTTATATCCCATAAAAAAAAAAACAGTTCCTCACTTTTACCCTCTTGAAATCTTCTCTTTGCTCCCTTGACTCGTGCATGGCTGGAAAGTCGTAAGACATGAGTAAATAGGCCATGAGGTTCAACAGCATTAATTGTTTTGAATTATGATAGCATTTATAATTTAAAATATATTTTATTTATAAATTTATAAATGATATATTTTTATATTTTTAAAATTATGTTTTAAATCTGTATATCAAAACAATATAAAAATATATAACAAAATTTATTTTAAACAAAAATAATATTAAACACGGCTTTAATTTATACGGGATAACTCAAGTAATTTGTGATCCAAATATAATATATGTTGTTTTAAATTAAACTAAAAAATATTTTTATCTGATTGAAATCTTAATGACCCGTTGAGATTCGAATTGAAAGTAGTTAGGTAAACTCTAAGATTTTTTTAAAAATAAAATCATAGTTTTTTAAACCAGGATGATTGATGCAAGTTGACTTTGACTTATAAAATAAATGTGGTGGTTCAAGACTCATCCGTGAAAATAAAACCATGGTAGTTGTATGATGGTTAATGCGTGGATTGAGATTTTAGTAATTACATATATTTAAATAAAAAAATAAAGATACTTATAGTATAAAAATTAATATACCAGGTTATAAAAAATTTAATACACTCGCATCAAGTGTACATGTCTGCGTGCCATGTGTTGATTCAATAAATGTATCATTTTGTATTTATCAGAATATAAAAATATATTTTATCGCACGAAATTTGCAAACTTATATATATTAAAATGATTTATTAGGTTGCGTTGAATCATTTTATCAAAATATAATAAATCACAAGAACATGAGGACCTTGCTCTTGATATACGATAACGTTTGAAAAACCATGTTTTATAAAAAATTTAATTTTTTGTATTAACAATTTTTTTTTACATTTTAAATCGTTTTAATACGATAATCTTAAAAATAATTTTTAAAAAATAAAAAATATATTATTTTAATGTATTTTAGCATGAAAAACACTTTGAAAAGCAACCGCAACCACACTTCCAAACAGCCCCGCTAAAACTGTATGCTTTGGATCTTTTATTTTCACAATTTTATTGTTTAATGGTAACTATAACTTTCCGTAGCTAATTCAATTTGCTATAATGTTCTATACAATGCTGTTTTAATACCATGGTGGAAATAATTCTGGTAGAATAACTGGTGGTCCACGCGTCAAAGCACATGATTGTGATGAAACACTAAATGAATATATATAGTACAACTTAATTATTATAAAAATTATTTAAATACTTTTAACTGTTCATGCAAGCAAACTATTATTAAGTTCATGATAATCATCACCATCACCATGTTATGCACAGTTTCGAGATCATAATCATATGCACTCTATAATTCAAACCAACCAAAATGGGGCCATTTGAAGCTGCAGCTTCGTGATATTTTGCCTTCCACGGAGTATGCTCTCACACGAGGCAACATTTCCTCAGTCATTTTTTTTCTTTAATTATTTAAGATTCAATTTGAAATGTTGAAACTCAAGCCTTGTTTTAATATTAAACTCTTCACGCGTTTTTCAGTGGAAATTTCTTGGTAAAAAACAAATTCATAGTTGTAATTCTTGTGCTTTTCTGGGGTGTTTGTGTGTGTGTGTGTGTAAATTATAATGAGGGTAAATTTTTGTTATATGGTGGTACAAAAAAAAAAAAACATTGCTGAATAGAAGTTGTTTCCCTTAAATGGCGATGAAGGCCTGAAATCAAATACAAATTGATTCTCTGTAGAAGAGGAGATGCTATAATTAATTATATTCCTGGATAACACTTCGGTGATTGTCTTTTCTACATGGTAACGATGTTAATTTTTTGTTTGAATATTATTTTTTATTAACGTGGATGTCCAAGCTAATTTGTATATACCTCGACTAATTTCACGGGTCCTGAAGTTAATGACCATGTAAGCCTCCAGTAATCCTGAAATTTATGTAGCTCGAACTGGTGACCTCTAGAAAGTAAATTCAGGACCTCACCAGTTAAGTTATACCATGATTATTTTTTTCAATATTATTGCTTAATGAATTGACTCTATTTTTTTTTCTAGTTAACAGTTCTCGTCTTAAAGAAGTGACTTGATTTGGAGCGGTGATAGCATGACTCTTCGAAGGTATTTGTTTACACGGTAGCTTTGACTTTTAAAACCAACCGGGTAAACATTATGTTTAGTAACGAAAAAAAAACACTTGACCATTTGTGTGGGACCTGTGTATTTTGGGTTGAAACTGCCGGTTCGCACACAGCAGCAGAGAGTTGCTTCTCGCATCTGCCAAGTGAATAATTCACTTTCACGTAAATAGTGCCGTGATTCTAACTACATGGCACTGTTCACGTAAACATTGTCTCCATTATTCACTGGACAGTGTTAGACCCGATAAAAAAAATTTATTTTTTAAAATTGTATTTTACTCGAAAAACTGGTGTTTAATATTATCTAATAACATTACATAAATTAGAAGAACATCACATGATGATATAATATTTGTGGAATTTGATCGCAATTTCAATTTTGTTTCTGATGATATTTTACCTGATTTTGTTGCACGCTCAAAAAACCATGGAAATTATAGTCCTTATCAGATGAATTTTATACGTGATTGAATTGTATATAAGTTAATGGAATAATAAAAAATATTTGATATAAAGTATTATTTATTTAATAATGTAATAATGGTAGTTAAATTTACAACATTTAAATTAAAAACTATCAATATTAATATATATATATATATATATATTAATTATTTTACAACTTCAGTTTGAAAATCATATTTAATCAAACACATTAAATTATTTTTTATTTAATTTTAATTTTAATTATAATTTTATCCAAACATATATAAATATCGTTTGAGTTTCTAGCCTCTAATTCTTCATGCATTTGTTAATGGTGAATTTCCTGGTAAGAGACAATTTCATTTATGTAAATTCTTGTTCTATTTTGGTGTTTATATATTTTAAATATAAATATAACACAAATACTTTTTTTTTTGTTTGACACTAGTTTCTTAGTAGTTAATGGTGGTGATAAATATGTTTATGTCAACAAATAAAGCTGAATCTTGAAAAAAAAAAAATTAGTTTGCTCGGCGCTATAATTGAATTTAAGGTATAAATTAATCCCGATACCAAATAAATTTTTTTTAACAGCTGTTAGATAATTATTTATGTTGCTTCTTGTTTTTTTTTTTTTAATTATAGAACCATGTTTTCTATTTTTATTGCGTGTTTGAGATTAATGTGATGTATAGTGTTTTTAAAATATTTTTTTTTATTTAAAAGTGTATGAAATAATTTTTTAATATTGATATCATCACTTTAAAATCACTTAAATGCATTAAAAAAATATTAATATAATTTTTTTTATATATTAAATGTATTTTAAAAAAATTTAAGAACAATTTTAAACGCATTTCTAAATATTTTTTTAGTTGAGTTAATTGAACACTACGAGATAGCAATAATAAAAAAAAAAGCACCTTTTACCTAAAATCGTATAACATCATTGAACTAATCTACTAATGTAATTAATCACTAATAATAGAGATATTTGATCAATAAAGATAAACAACAAATAGCTGCGTCTACTAATGTAATTAATCACTAATAATAGAGAAATTTTATCAATAAAGATAAACAAAAAATAGCTGTGTATCATTAATTATCATCGCTGATATTATATATACTCAAATAAAAAAATAAAAATGTATACACCCAAGGAATACAAAAAAAAACACAAACATTAGAATTAAAAATAAAATGAAAGTTCATAAGCATTTGACATACATATTAGCATATCTTATATCAATTAATACCTATGTTAGTATTTATTTAACAAAATCTAACAAATCATTTTATTTTTTAAATATATATAAACTCATTTATTCAAATTTAAAAAAACAAAACTAAGTACATCTATTTAAAAAAATCATAGAAGAATTTGCAGTAATTAACACGTCAAAACAGTCATTAAGATAGAAAAAAAAAACAAACCCCACCCAGTCCAAATCGAGTTAAAAATATTACTCTCCCAATTAGATTCCTAAACTCTCAATAAATCTTCAATCAAGTATCGCCATCTATTTCCGTTAACGGATTCCATCCACCCTCACACACTTTCTCATAATTTGCAAAGAGCATAGATGGAGACTTGAATTTCTAATTTCGCAACACTTTAAGGACCCAATTGAATACAAAAACTCTTCAAGGACTCAGTCAAGACCACCCTTATACCTGGAGTACTCTTACAAGGCTTGCCTAAAAATAGTCCCCGTTGTCGCAACCCGTATTGCTATCCATTTCATCCATACCGGGTCGAAAAAAGAAACCATTTCCTTTCTCCGTTGTAAAAAAAAATGCTAAAAAAAAAGCTTCACTGTGAAGCTCTTAAAACTCTCGCTCGCTCGCATAAGCAAAAACCTCTTCTCTCCTCTCTCGTTCGCGTTCGCATGCTTCTTCGATCTCCGCTCTAGGTATCTCTATAGTCTCTCTCTCTCTGATTTATCTTTATCTCCTTATTTTTTCCTAATTTTATCTTAAATTTCATTTCAGGTGAAATTTGTTGATTTTTTAATCACTAGCAGTTTTTCTATTTATTTATTTTCTTTTTTACTCTGCTTGATTGCCTCGGAAACTGTAGAAATGCGAAGAAATATTAGCTTCTAAATTACTATCGCGTTTTTTCAATTTCGCAAAAAAATATTGAAAACCACAACATTTTTTTTTGCAGAGGAAAATCATGCCGGACGTGCAAGCTCTTGTCAATGATTTTCTTATCAAGCTTAAAAAACGGTGATTATTTTTATTATTGTTATACTACCGTGCATAGAGTGATTTTTGTTTGTTTGTAAAAATGAGATTATAGGCTTACTTTTGGTTTCGTTTGGTTATTTGGCAGTAAGATTGAGGGTTCGCAGGCGACGGCGAGGCAGGCTGCTGAACTGTTACGATCAGTTATTTCGCAACAGCGAGTGCCTTACACGAATCAGGCTGGAGCTTTAATTGATGCCGTGAGGGCTGTTGGGGAGCAGCTGATTGCTGCCAATCCTGTCGGTAAGCATTTCATTTACTTTAATAAATAGATACTATATTTGAGTGTTTATGTCCTGGATTGGCGTGTTTTGTGGTTTTCATTGATGTTTGTGTTGTTGGTTGGTTGTGTGTGCTGTTTGCAGAGTTAGCTGTGGGTAATATTGTGAGGCGCGTTTTGCATATTATTAGGGAGGAGGATCTTTCTCTGACGACTGCTGCTATTTCGGGTTTGAATTTATCAGCAGCAAGTGATGGGGATGATGATGATGATGATGGCGAGCGAGATGAGCATACAGTTCTATCAGCTGCTGCTGTTGCTGCTGCTGCGAGAAATGCTTTGCGTCCGCCTTCCTTGCAAACCCTACTGGAGGATATGCCTGAGTCAGTGGCTATTCCTCATACTTATTCATCGGGAGGTGATTCTGAAGGAAAAAGCAAATGTAAGTCTCTCATGGTTGTTCAGAGTTTTTATATCACTGCATCATATCATATGGCAGATTACCACATGCTTCGAAGTTGGATAGATTTTGATTTGGTTGAACGAGTATTTATTGCTGAAACTTGGCTGATTGTTGTGGCATGGCATGTGGGGTGCATGTGCGTGCGAGGAGTATCTTGACATGTAAAGATTTTTTCTATAACAGCTGCTGATAAAAGTTCAAGAACTCGAAGGTTGAAGCATGATGTCATTGAAGCAGTTAACGAGCTTATTCAGGATATTAACACTTGTCATGAACAGATTGCTGAACAAGCAGTGGAACATATTCATCAAAAGTAATTTTTTGCCATCAAGTTCATTTTTTTACCCTATTAGCTCCTTTTCTTTGCTTTGGGTTGCTGGCACTAAAGTTATGGTTAACATTCAAGAATCAATATGATGGTCTTTAGTTTATTATGGTTTTCACTCTAATTTCGCTATGCATACCATGTTTCATTCACGAGCATCCATGGACAAGCTTGTATTCCATAATTGGCTCTCATATTTCACCAGTTGTGTATCTAGTTTGATTCTGAATAGTGCTTTTTGTTTTCACCTAGCATTTAGCATTATGAAAATCATTTTGCTCGAATTAGTAGTATTTGAGTTGAGGTGATTGAGCGAAAGAATTAGAGACAATTGAGTCTATACTGTGGGTTATCATGGGATATTTGGATGTCTTCATTCACCAATTGAGTTCATCTGCTGGTTATTATGGCTAATGGGGTAGCCATTTTTAAATTGGGTGTCATTGCATCACTTTTACTGTCTAGTGAGCTCCTTTTTTGTGCCTTAAGTGTTGGAGTGTGATCTTTGAACTGAAAATTGGAGTTTCAAATGTGGGTGTGACACCATCTTTCAATTTTTGTTATCTTTCCAATATTTTCCAGTCCTAATGTTTTCTGTCAAAGAGAAAAAGTCCTAGGTTCAAGTAAAGTTTCAGATCAGTCATCTCAATTGCATGGATTCTTAATTGCTTATTATATTAATCCATTGCTTTTGACACTTTGTTTTACTGATTCGATTATTAAACATCTTTTCAGTGAGGTGATATTAACTTTAGGTAGTTCAAAGACAGTGTTAGAATTTCTTTATGCTGCAAAGGAGAAGAAAAGATCATTCCGGGTATTTGTTGCTGAGGGTGCTCCAAGGTTTGTACAAGTCACTTTATGTTAGTTACATTGCAAAATAACTTTTTTTAGCTGGTTGGATTTTAGTCTTCTCTTTGTTAAATACAAATTTTCTCATTGGCAATTGGTATTCAACTAGGTATCAAGGGCATCTTCTTGCAAAAGAACTGGTCACAAGAGGTTTACATACCACTTTGATTACTGACTCAGCAGTTTTTGCCATGATTTCCCGTGTGAACATGGTATGAGAGAGTTTAGTTTTTTTCTTTTCTTGTCTATTTTTTTGGTATTGGTCTGCTTACTATTTTGATCCATCTTAAATTTGTTATGGAAAGGTTATAGTTGGAGCTCATGCTGTAATGGCCAATGGTGGTGTGATAGTACCTGTTGGGCTGAATATGGTTGCACTTGCAGCTCAAAAGCATGCTGTACCTTTTGTCGTGCTTGCAGGCAGTCACAAGGTAATTTAGCACAATAATATCCCTTAGAGTTTTGGTAGTGAGCAAGTAAACAAACTGCCATATTTGAATTGCTTGTTCTGTTTTTGCTATTGAATGGCATGCTGCTGTCATACTGCTTAACTTGTGACGGAAAATAATGGCAACTATATAGCAATAAATGGAATGTCTCTTCTGTGGCCCAGAAGATGTTTGTCATTTCCTTCTCTGCATCTTTTTTCTGTTAGTGTTGGTGTTTGTTGCAGGGCCATGTGCCAGCTCATACTGACCTAATGAAACCCAAATAGGCTATAATTTGATTGAACTACAAGCATAAGAATTGCAAGTTATAAAAAATAAGTCCTGCCTTTGGTGCTCCTAAAATCTTAACATTTTGTCTTTTTCTAACTTGTTGCGTTCTTCTGAACTCAGATCATTGTTTATTATATTGATTTCTAGATTTTTTTTTCTAATGTTTAATTTATAGAAATCTAGTACACATAACAGGGATGAAAATGCCCAGGGAGGACAGAAATTTTTTATGAATCCAAACACGAAGACAAATGAAGAAAAACAAATATGGAATTTCTTTGTTTAATTGTAACTGGATGGTGTCAATAGTTAATCCTTGTGTGTTTTGTCTCTGATTTTGTGGCCTTGCTAATTATACAGTCAGTAAAACGACTTGGATAATGTTAATGACTTTTGTGATGGTAGACTTTGAATTTTAAATACTGTTCTGATTCTTGCTTTAATCCTTCGTACACTTGGCTGTTTTTCTTGGATGGCAGCTGTGTCCCTTGTACCCTCACAATCCTGAGGTCTTACTAAATGAATTGAGATCTCCATCCGAGCTTCTGGATTTTGGAGAATTCTCAGATTGCTTAGATTTTGGGAGCGGCACGGGCTCTCCTCTTCTTCATGTTGTCAATCCAGCATTTGATTATGTGCCACCAAAGCTTGTTAGTCTGTTTATCACTGACACGTAAGTTCTAGTACTTTTGAGGACATCTTTTAATGTTAACCACTGATGCAAATCATTGATTAGAATAATACTTATTCCACTAAACAGTGTTAGGTCTCTGGTGCCAAATCAGATGGATTTGATATAATTATGTCAAGTTCCAACTTCCAAATCTTAAATTATTTATATTTTCATCTCATGCAATTCTAACCGCTGTTAATTTCTAATTACTTCACAGTGGAGGGCACAATCCATCATACATGTACCGACTCATTGCAGATTATTACTCCGCCGATGATTTGGTGGTGCGAAGAAGGGTTGCTTTGGGAAATTGAGCTCAAGTCACTTTTGTTTACAATATTATCTGTAAGTTTCCTCATTCATGTTGCTTTGTTAATGGAAGAATAGAGTTTGCCAAGTACATACAGATTTTCACCATGAAGAAAGTTTGCTATCTGAAGCACAAATCATGCTATCTTTCTTGTAGTCTTTCACTGAACAAATGGAAATGGAATCTGTTAGTTGCTAGAATGACATTTCTCATCATCTCAATTCCCTCTCAGTTATTTCTTGTCTTTCTCTGTATGAATTTGCTGCCCCCTCCCCCTGCATTGTTGCTGAAGTTGTTTTCATTTCTCTCATCTACCGTGGCTGATCTCAATTCAGATTGCTTTTCACAAATTATGCATCGCAAAAGGATAAATGTTTGGGTAATGCCTGCCCTTATGTTGTATATACATTGCGATTCCATTATGGAACATAAGCTGTATCCATAGTGTCCACATGAGGGTATCTCATGACCACTTAAAACTCAACTTCTTTGTTTCTCTTTTGTTGCAATTATGGTAAATTATGATAGCTTATAATGCTTAGCAAGTGGTTGCAAATACCAATAACTTCAACTTTCTTGGGACATAATAGGGCCATTGCTCGTTGTCGCCTCTTTTCTGATATTTTCCTGTTTTCACCTTTCAGGTAGTTTAGGAGTTACCATGGTAAGAAGTGATGGATGAGGATAGAGTAATTTTGTCTCAGTGTATGGAAGCATTTAACCATTGTTTATGCTGGAAGAGAAGCAAACTTGTTGATAGGGGGCAATGCGAGGGGTAGACTAGCCAGGAAATGACCATTTTTTTTAAATTATTATTGAAGCAAAGGGCTAAGAGCTAAGAGCTACACTGAGAAGGAACGAATGCCATGATGGTTGTAGCAAGTTATAAACTGTGAAAAGGAAAGGAAAAAGGAGCAACAGGTTATATCGAGTTTAATCGAAAACTTGAGAACAATTTGCACGTGGAGAATGCGATGGTTAGTGGGCTGTGTCGTGTGAGCACATTTGAAAGTACTATGGTTTATTAGTTTTTGTTAGGAGGAGTTTTCGGTTTCCAATACCTGAAGTTTTTTGTTTTTTTTTTAAAAATCTTTGTATTTATATTTACTTCTCCTTTTATCTTTAATTTCTCATGAATATAAATAAAAGTACCAGATTAATTTGAAAAACTTGAGCTTGATTAGGGTTGGGTTTTAAGAGACTCTTTTCAAGTGTGTTTTTTAAAATATATTTTTATTTAGAAATGTATTAAAATATTTATTTTATTTTATTTTTGATATTAATATAATTAAAAAGTAAATTAAAAATTAAAAAAAATATTTTTTTAAAAAAACATGATATAATTGTAAAATAAAAAAAAATAACATTGATAAAGTCAAAACCTAGTTGATCAATAGGGTTGATTTATGTTCTAGTTGCCAAATAAACCCAGTTCAAACTTGTTGAATCAATATTAAGGAAATTGGAATTTTGAAGTTCAAATTTATTTGATCAACATGAAGTACTTTTTTTTAAATGAAAGATGTTTTAAAAAAATAATTAGCTTGATAATATGTGAGTTTATCCAATAACCTAATAATTTGGTTTTTTAGGAGCAGTTACAAACCACTCTGATAACATCCATGTTGAATAAGGAGAGAGACTATTGATCACTTGTAAATTCTTCGGAATGTTCAAACTGACAAAAAGAGAGTATAGAAGTTGATTTGATGAAATATTAAAATATAGGGACCAAACATGATTTTTATCAACATAGTAGTCACTCACATACACGTGCTTTCACCTAGCAAGCCGGCAACACAATTCCCAGTCCAACTTCCATCCTTGCCGGTGACGGAATATAGCCCCCACCAATCACATTCCTCCACCTCATCCTTTCCCTTCCGTTCCTCTCCCATCACTTGTCTCCTCTTCACCGTCACCGTTTCTTTCCCGTCAACCATAAAAAACCCCACACCTTGAAAAAAAAAAAAAAACCTGCTCTCTCTCATCAGAATCATCAAAATCAGATCTGATTGTTATTTCATCGACTGCCGATCATGGAAGACGACGATGAGATACAGTCACACTCAAACACCACCGAATATTCCTCACCGTCACCACCACCACCGAACGGAAGAATCACCGTATCTGCTCCCGCCGCCGTGCATCCACAGCCGGCACCACCGCCACCGCAACAGAACAACAAGAACCGCTTAGCACTTGTTTTGCCGACGAAGCCGAAAGTGAACGGAGGCGGAGGAGGAGGAGGAGGAAGAGAGGACTGCTGGAGCGAAGGAGCAACGGCGGTGTTGATCGACGCCTGGGGAGAAAGGTACTTAGAGCTAAGCAGAGGGAATTTGAAGCAGAAGCATTGGAAGGAGGTAGCGGAAATTGTAAGTAGTAGAGAGGATTATTCTAAGTCTTCGAAAACTGATATTCAATGTAAGAATAGAATTGATACCGTGAAGAAAAAGTATAAATTGGAAAAAGCTAAAATTGCTTCAGGTGGAGGGCCGAGTGGTTGGCCTTTTTTTGATCCTTTGGATAGATTAATTGGCTCCACAGCCAGGATTCCTGTTGTTGGAAATGGTAATGTGGGCAGTAAAATTCCTACTAGGGTTCGTAGTGGTAGTAGGAGGGGTGGTGTGAATCAGTATCATTTTCGGAATCAGAATGTGAAAATTCGGATTCTGAAACATGAGGATGATGAGGATGATGAGGAGGAGGGTGAGGAAGAGGAGGGGGGTGCGGAATCGGATGATAGTTTTCCGCCGATGAAGAAGAGGAGAGTGGTGGTGGAGAGGGAAGTGAGGGGGAAAGTGGGGAAGGAAAAAAGAGGAGGAGGGTGGGGGAATTCGATCAGGATGTTGACGCAAGCAATGGTGAAGTTTGGGGAAGCCTATGAGCAAGCTGAGAGTGCCAAGTTGCAGCAAGTGGTGGAGATGGAGAAGACGAGGATGGAGTTCGTGAAAGAGTTGGAGTTACAAAGGATGCAGTTTTTTATGCAGACACAGATGGGGATTTCGCAGTTGAAGAACGCGAGAAGGGGAGGGAATGCTACCAGTAATCATTACCATCATCAATACCATCGTCATCATACTGGTAACAATATTAATGCTAGCAATAATGTTAACAACAGTGATAGTGATAATTAAGTTAATGTAGAGTTGTTGGTTAGTGTTAAAATTTTAGAATCTTAGATTTTATTAGGTTTGTGTGTTTTGTAGTAGAAGAATGCCCCATTAAGGGTGGAGATTTATAATGTTAGCTGTGTTGCTTCTGGTGTTTAATTTGGAGTACAGTGATGTGATTTCATACTTATTTGTGTCAGCATGCATTTTGCAAAGGGCGCTAGCTTGATTAATAGTTTTTTAGAGAGTCTGTTAACGTAGCAGATGTGAAGTTTACATTTCAAGGGACGAGTTCTAGTTCTACAGTTACTGCTTTAATTTGTCAGCGGCATCTTTACTCAATTTCAGCAAGCGATTGTCTGATGTTCATCTATAATAGCAGCAGATAACTTATTGTAGCCGAAGAAAAGCTATTATAAAGAATGGTATGCGAGAGCGATTTCAGAGTGACCCATCAAACGAGAGAGAATTTCTGTCTCTTCTCAGCACTGTGTCCTCTCCTCTCTCCCCTCTCTTCTTGCTTCCTCCCCATGAACCCCCATCCTCCTTCCGTTCTTTTCTTTCAATCTATTGGAGCAGCTGTTGTATTGAACTTCATTGGTGAAACTGCTTGCCTACAATATTTGTGTTTTGACCTTCATTGGTGTTCTATGGCTTTGTTGCCACCTTCTAGCCTTTTGGTGTTGCACGGTGCCGCTGCTTTTTGGCTCTTGATTTCTTCATAGAAATGCTGTTCCCTCATCCCTGGTGTTACACAGGCAGCTGCTGGCTCCTCTTGTATCTTTTGGGTTTTGGCTTCGTTTGGTTCCTGCCATTGTCTATTCTCCGGTCTGTTCTCATAGTCAGATGCTTCCTCTGTTTTCTCCTGGCATTAAAATTACAGCTCACCGTCAAATCTTATTGATGATATATACCTTTGGTCATTTTCATGAATGGTGCTTGGTGATGTCTTCTAGTGTTCGCAGTATCGTAATTTGCTGGAGTTTTTGTAGTATTTGAATTGTGGGTGACTGAGCTGCAGAATTTGTGCAATTGAATTGAATCCGTGCTATGGGTTATCATGTCATATCATCATTCATCAACAATTAATTGAATGGGTTTCTACATGAAATATTTTTAGTTTCTTAATCAATAATTTGAAGTTTTTAATTGGAAGTCAAATTATTCTCAGAGAATGATATAATTAAACTAAATCTTGGTTAATTGATTGCTAGCAGAAGTGTAAATTTACATGGCTTGAAAATGAAGCTTATCTTCCACTTAGTTTTATCAAATAATATAATTTTTAAATAAATTATTTATAGAATAATTTTGAATGATATAAATCAATAGATGTCAAAACATTCAGTTTTGTTGTACCTAGGTCCCTTTATATTACTAACAGCAATATTACGTGTCATGTTTATAAATTCCAAACCTCTCATTTGAAACTAACGCTTTGTATGTTTTTTATAAAATAAAATAAATCCTAAACTTCTTATGGACTAAAATGTTTTTATAGAAAATATGAGGATTAAAAAACATTCATGAACATATAAGAAAAGCTATTTTTTTTCTCTGTGGGCTAGGTATGACGTATGCAGGTATGGATATGGGTCTGGGCTTAGAATGATAGATATGGGTCTAGTAGGAGCACAATATTTTTTTAATGGTAAGGAATGAGCTACGCCTACCAGGCTGGTTGCTCAGTCCATTCACCTCTCTACTTGAGGCTTGTATAGTTTATTGAAAAAAAAATAAACTTGTATTGTTTTTTTTTTTCTAGAATCATTTCTTTATAAAGCATGAAATTGTAACCAAATTTGCAATATCTATATAAAATAAAAGCAATAATCTTTTTTCAAAAATTCTACCATCTTCCTCGACCAAAATATTTTTTTATGTTTCTATACATATTATAATTAGTTACAAATATAATACCCAATTTAATAAAATCATATGAACAAAATTCCAAGACTTTCCATGGACAAAACCCAATTTAATATATATATATATATATATATATATATATATATATATTTAAATTTAATCACGTCAATTTATTTTCTCTTTACATTATAAATAAAAAATTCAATAAGAGATGAGAAATAAAATTAGAGGAAAAAAATAAAAATAAAAAAATCTTAAATGAAAAAAAATTAAAGGGAATGAAATTAATTATCGGTGTATTAGGCGCTGCTTTGCTATGTATTATTTATAGTGCCACTCTAAAAAATACTTTATTTGAAGATAATGATGGTGCAAATATACGAATTATTTGCTAATTTTTTTCATATATGGTATTAAATCAAGAAATATTTTTATAACTTTTTTAGATTGACACGAGATGAACTGAATTCATCCAAGTAACCTGATACTTAACCAGGCCAGAATGAATAAATATGCTTTTCATTTGTTCGTCTTGGTCGTTTTTTTTTATTCTAATAAGTAAGAGACTCAGACAGACAAGTCTTAAATAAAATGAGTCACTGACTCTTCGTGATATACAAACTCATTTATTAAATCCCTTACCAAATAACCTCTTCGTGACTCCAAAAGGCAGATAGCTAGATAGTTAGAAACAAAGCGAGCTCAATCGACCATGTCTCTCATGGTTAGGCCTCCAAACTGAGGCTGTAACGAGCCGAGTTAAAGCCTGGATCTACAAACACTGAAGAAATTTCATGGGAAATGGGTTGATGTCAGAGGGAGAAATTTCTGTGCTGATCCCAGCCATGTTGTTGACACTGGACAGCTTGAGAGACTTCTTCAACCACCAATCAAATTATTCTTATTTACTTTCTGTGCAGCTTGGCACGGTTTTGCTGTCAAAGTTCAGAAACCCTAGCTATTAGAATAGTCAAGTGTTTATCTTTATATTTTAAATTATTTTTTTAAATTGACTCCACAAGAGAGAGATGCCATCCACGCAATACAAAACTCTCGAAAAAATAATGATCGTGCCACCGCCGGTGGTTGTGCTGTTCTATCAAATCACAAGCCACACGAGTAGCTGATTAGAAAGATTTTTTATGGGACCCAGTCGTGACAGGGGCTGTTTTTGTGTTTTTTCTTTCAATCATGGCTAGATAGTAGGCATGGCATGATTGACGAATGATTGGGGAAGGGGCAATGGGAGCCACATGATCCTTTTCATGGTTGTTTCTTGCCTGTAGAAAGAAGATCATGCCATCACGGATCTTACGGGATAGGTATCTTGCTCGGTGTTGATTTACAATAATGGCTGCACATGAACCCGTCCAGCAGAACAAATCCCAACAAGTAATTTTCCTCACTGGTTCTATAATGTCTCTGGGTGGGTGCATCTGTGCAAGTGCCTTGTAAAATTGCCTTATTCAGTAGTATTTGTAATTTTGTGTAGAGCTGGTATCATTCTTTGAAATCATAGTTATTACGTCATTGAGTTAACTCGTGTGTTAATTATAGGATCAATCATTTTACTTTGTTTTTTTTCTTTAAAAAGAACAAAATTTCTTGTATTGACCTCAGTGTATTTAGATAAGATTTTATCAGTACAGTTGGGTAATTAAGAATCTAGTTGAGTCAAATGGTTTTTGATCATATTAATGTTTTTTCTAGTTGAATTTTAAACATGATCTAGATTAGACTCTAGATTATGAATTCCATGTATTAACTCACCATCAAATTTAACAGCTTTGCTATATTTTGGAATAACATATATATAAATAAAAAAATTAATATATTTTTAAAACATATTTAAAAAAACAAACAATATTTTACTCACAAACAGATTGCATCTTAAACTCCAAGTTTCCAACAACTAAACAATATCTACATTCAATTAGAACTTGTGGTATAATTACCTGACAACGAAATAAAAAAGAAGAAGTAGGAACCCCCCTGGATCTAGGAAATTTCTATTAGGCCTGCAACCTGAGGCTATAACGAGCTTTGGATCTACACACAGGGAAGCGTAATTTTAAAAGACCATGATCCAGATCAACGGCTGAAATCCAATAACTCAAGTAATGGTGACACGTTGCCAGAAGTGAAAGACAGCTGGTCTCCAGTACGAAGAGAGACAGCAGCGTTTTCTCGTTGTTTATTTTGGAGTGTTTGTCTTCATTGTTTCATGGGAAATGGGCTGATGACAGAGGGAGAAATTTCTGTGCCGATCCACTGGACAGAGAGACTTCAACCACCAATCAAATTATTCTTATTGACTTTCTGTGCAGTTTGGCACTTTCCTATGCTCATTCTCTCTTAGCACCACAAACACTTGGTATTTTAAAAAGAGAAACTAAGCACGGTTTCGCTCATTCTTGTCGTTGTTTTCGTATTTTAAAAGAGCTTTTAAGGATTTTAAATTTTTTTTATTTTCAATCAAATTTTTAATTGTCTCCATAATAGAAAGATACAAAACTCTCGAAAAAAACAATGATCGTTCAACCACCGGTGGTTGTGCTGTTTTATCGATATCACAAGCCACGCGAGTAGCGTGATTAGAATGATTTTGTATGGGACCCAGTTGTGACATCAGCTGTTTTTGTGTTTTTTCTTTCAATCATAGCATGATAGTAGGCATGGCATGATTGATGATTGATGGGGGAAGGGGAAATGGGAAATGGGAGCCCCATGATCCATTTCATGGTTGGTTTTTTTTTTATTAACGTGGTTTTACTGTCGGTTTGCTTCTATTTTAACTAATTTTACAAATCTAAAATATAACCAATTAACCTGCTCTTGTATTATTTTATTTCACGGTTGTTTCCTGCGTGTGGAAGATCATGCCATAACAGATCTTACGGGTTCGATATCTTACGGGTTTGATTTGCATTTATATGGATCACTGACCTGCTGGTGAGCATTACCAAGCATGTTCTGCAGCCGAAGCTGGACATACTACCTGCTGAGCAGAAGCAAAAACTGGTGGATAAGTATAAGATGAATAACATTATAAAAGGGGACATACTCTTGCTTTCAGCATCCTCGTGTGGATTTAACTAGCACTCGTCTCATTTCACAGTTACAGGCCTCCCTGTTCCCAGAAATTAGCTCAATGCTCCTTTTAGTTCCACAAGATTTAATTTTGGTGGAATCTAATTAATAACAGATAAAAGCAACATTCATAAGCAGATTGTTTCAGAGCTCTTAACTGCAAGTTCAGGGGAAATGCATTTAAGCCTGGAACGGTGCGGGGCCTGTATCTATGTTTATGCCTAAGAATAGTTTCTCTTAAGTTATGATTAGAAGTATAAATTTGAAGTCACAAGCTAGCAGTGATGGTGAATTGTGTTTGAACTCTTTGCATTTCATCATCCTCTACTGCCATGACACGTCCTAGATGACTGGATGCTGTGGATGTGACCTGGACCATAGCTTGATGTAAACAGGTCAGTTTCCTTTCCTACCCTTTTGTGCAGGTGCCTTGTTAAATTGCGTGAGTCATTATCGGTAATTTTGTGCAGAACTGTTATTATTCTTTGAAATCATTTTGGTCGATGAATTTGGATTATTTGGTCGATGAATCATTTTATTAAAATGATTTTTTTTTTTTTTTAAACAAATTCCTTAATATTTATTTAATCAAGTTTAAATCAGATTTTTATCAGGTCAAATAAATCATTAAAAATTCAATTGAGATAATAAGATTTTATCATATCACCATTTTTTCTAATTCAATTTTAAACCTGGTTTATATCAATATCTGGAGGATGTGCTTTCTATATGAAATCAGTATGCAGGAAAGAGTTTAAAAACTATATTATATATAGAAAAAAGATTTTGAAATAAAATGATCCATATATATATATATATATAAAACCCTCAAGGTCTAGTGTCCACAGGTGAAAGCATGAAGTGAAGGGTTCTTCTGCATTATTAGCACAAGTGAAAAGAAAGATTATCTTGGGCCTATAATAAAGTTATTCCAACCAAACCCTCTTTTTCGACCGATGGGGTCTCTTGGCAAATAAAACAAGGACAGACCGATGGGGTCTCTTGGCAAATAAATTATAATTAATTTTTTTTATAGATATTTTATCTTTTGATTCTGTAAAATTTAATCTTTCCTTTAGCTTCTACAACAATTTGATATTTGAATTTAGTTTTTATAATTTTTGTTATATTTTGAAGTAATCGTATAATTTCAAGAAGATATTTATTTATTTTTTACTATATCTATTCACTTTCTGCAATTTATTATTTTATTTTTTTGTTGCTTTTGCGTTCTGTTTTGTTATGAACAAGCTCCCATTGCTGTTTCTGATGACAAACATTGATAAATTTGTTATTGCCTCCTTGACTTTAGGTATATATTTAAAAATTATAAATCATTTACATATATAAATTTGAATACCAAAATTAATCAAGTTGGAGAATATCACTTCCACCTTCATTTTCAAACAAGGAAGGTTTTTTTTTATCCATTATTATGAAAACAAAAATCTCTCCTATTCACTTTTATTCAGGTAAATGGATGTGAGCGGGTTCAATTATCATTTCTAAAATTAATTGAGCTCAAGTTATCGATAAATGTACTAGGAAATCAAGTTTAGGTATCTTAAATTATTCATTCTGAGCGTTGTTGCCACCCACCTTCCCGTGGCTCCATGTTCCTGCTCCAAACCATTCATATAGGTATCTTAAATAGTGTAGCCTGAGCTTTACCGGTTATGCTTTTTAATATATTTTTAAATAAAATATATTTTTTAAAAATATTAAAAAAAACAAACATTACTATACTGTCAACATTGCATCTGACGCTTTAAATTCCAACAATGAGTACCCGATTAAACAATATCTACATTCAATTAAAACTTATGGTATAATTACTTGACAGCGAAATAAAGAAAAGTAGGAACCCTGTAATATCTAGGAAATTTCTCTGCTCTTTAAATTAGGCGTACAAACCGAGGCTGTAATGAGCCCTGAATCTACACAGAAGAAATTTCGTGGGAAATGGGTTGATGTCAGAGGCAGACAGGGTAAAGTAATTTCAGAAGACCATGACTCAAATCAGCGGCTGAAATCCAATCACTCAAGGGATAGCGGCACGTTGCCATGAGTGGGAGACAGCTGGTCTCCAGTACGAAGAGAAACAGCAGCGTTTTCATTGTTTTAAAAATGGAGTGTTTGTTTTTTTGAGTGTCTTTGTTCTCGTGATAGCTATTGTGGTGGTGGATGTTTAAAAATGATTGGGTATCTTATTAATTGTAAAAACAATTGATTGTTTTTTTTTTTTTGATGAAGTTGTCGGTGTGGATGAGAAAATACTGAGATGCTGTTTGGTAATGTGGTTGCGGGTGAGGTTCACCCGCAACCACATATTTGAGTGTTTGGTAACAGAGGAAAAATTGATTTTTGTTGGTGGACCCACCAATTTTAACTGTTGCACCACAGGTTTGGAGAAGCAGCAAAATGCTGCTTCTCGTTGTGATTTTCTCTTAACAGTGGAGCATGGCTCCACTGTTCAGTGAACAGTGGAGCCATGCTCCACTGTTGCACTGTTCACGTGAACAGTGCTTCATACTGTTCACGTGAACAGTTGTTATTTATTTTTTTTTTTTGAAAAACTAGTGTGGTTAATTTATTTCACCCGCACTGTTCACGTGAACATGAACTTCTAATTTTTTTTTTGTTTTTTAAAAAAATTAGTTTAAGGTGAATTAAATTTACTCGTACTGTAATTTCAATTTTATTCCTGATAATATATTACCTAATTTTATTGCACGCTCAAAAAATCATGAAAACTGTAGTTCTTGTCGAATAAATTTTGGACGTAATGAAATTATAATTTTTTTTAAAAAAAATTGAGTTTTACTTGAAAAACTAGTATTTAATATTATTTAATAATACTATATAAATTAGAAGGATATCGCATGATAACGTAACATTTGTGAATTTTGATCGCAATTCCAATTATGTTCTTGCCGGGTCCGACTCAGTTAAAAAAAATTCAGTTTTTATTTTTATTTTAATTGTGTTTTATTCATTAAATTAGAAGGATATCGCTTGATGACGTTACAAAAAAATTCAATTTTTGTTGTTGCGTGCTTAAGAAACCATGAAAAATATAGTCATTGTTGGATAGATTTCGTATGTGATGACATTGCATGTAGTTTAATGGAATAATAAATAAATTTTGATATCAATATTATTTATTTCATGATGTAATAATAATAGTTAAATCTACAATATTTAAATTAAAAATATTTTTAATTATTTTATAACCTCAATTTGAAAAGCATTTTTTTAACCAAACACATTAAACTACTTTTTCTTCAACCTCAATTTCAACCACAGTTTTAACCAAACACCTATTTTTTCAAACCAACCTCAACTAAAAGTACTTTTTTTAAAACAACTTTTTTTAAACCACAACCACAACAGCAACCGCAATACCAAACACACCCTGAGTTTGTAGCTTAGTAAAAACATGTTGATGTTACTTTTTATTAGCTCATGGTTGGCCCGTAAATTGTAATGGGTCCCACAATCACAAACCTATGATTCACATGTAATTTATGTTTTATATATTTTTTTTTAATTATTATTTTTATATTTTTATACCATTTTCATTTTAAAAATTTTAAAATTAAAAAATATTATTTTAATATATTTTTAAATAAAAAATACTTTAAAAAACAATAATATCAATGAATGTTTTATAAATTCTTTACAATCGCTTTTACATTTTTTTAGATCACATTTAAGAATGAGGGACACCACAATAAAGTCCGTTGTTGCTACATGATTAAAGGTAATTGTCTTGCATTTACCTTTAAAACTGCTATCAAGAATTAATTAATTGCGTCAATTCAATTCTTGCTATTGACATTGATACCAAACATGTTAATTCATGGTATAATTAAGCAATTCAATACAAATTTACTAATATAATTTATTTCGGCTTAAACCTTTGAATATAGCCAAACTCAGAGGTTATGCAAGTGAAATACCTTAATAATTAAATTAAAAAAAGAAAACAAAATATAATGTATAAAATATAATAATACAATGTATAATTTATAATTTATTTATTTGCTTTATCAATGAAAAGTGATGGAAGGAGGGAGAGAGAAGAAATAAAGTGAAGTCTTCTGTTGCCTGATCACATCACGTGAAGAGCTTGGCATTTAGTGAAGTTTTTCCGATCAAACCCACTTTTTTCAAAGATGGAATTTCTTGGAAAATAAATGAAAGACAAACCGAGTAAAATGGAGTCCACAGCATAGAAACAGGAGCCGAGATTGAAACAGGAAATGCAAGAAAAAGAAGATGGGCCCTTGTTTTCTCTTTTTATGGCCGGCGACCGGATATTTACAATTTTGCGGTCACTTATTGTGTCCATGTCATTTTGTGTAATCGCCCAGCTACCGGTACTATTTTAACACTGTTAAAAGTCTAAATAATCAACATTTCCCCAATTTATCTCTAAAAAAAATTCACTTCAATTAATAGCAACTTTTTTTTATTTCTTATGTCAATGTTTACCTCTTTTTGATAAACTCGTATGTTTTTGTACCAGAGGTCTAAAATTATTCTGTCCAGTTATTGCTTATTTAAATTCATTAAAATGTTTTAAATAACTTTTTTAAATTTTAATCCCAGAGTTTACATACATAATACATGAGTTATATACATTATGATTCAAAATATTGTTATAACTAAATTAAAAAAAAATACAAATGATCAAACCATTGATGCTGGTGATGCTCTCGTCTCCAGAATGGTCCGCTTGTACTTGGCTGATGGAGCTGAGGGAAAGCCATTGGCTGCAGAGTGCGCACTGTGATTTTCGCGAAATGAATTAGGGCAGGGAGCTTTTTAGAAGCAAATTTTGTTCTCCATCATTTTGTAAATTCTCGCAGCTGCTTGTTAGACGCCATAAATAGTCTAATTTTGTTGTTGAGATTTTTTATTTTCTGTATATGAATTTAGAGTTAATTTCTTGAATATTAAGTTTTCTGATTTTTCTATATGATTAATTTTTTAAGTTGATTTGATTAGTATTATTGTACTCTTCTCATTCTCAATAAAAAAAAAAAGAAAAAAAAACCAGAAGAGTATTTTCTTTCTATTGAAAACATTTGTGGTTAGAACAAAGTAATTTTCACTGGAGTGTCGTTTTGGGATGCAACATGAACTTTACCTGTCTAATTTGTACGGCATGAGAAGATGTTGCTTTCCATGGCTTCCCCCTTAAAAAAATTCCATCACATTTGAGAATTTTGATATAAAAAAGATATATCTCTTTTAAAGAAGAGAAGTGATACCTAAAATTTATAAATGATCTAAACTCTTAATTTTTAATCGATGTAAAATGTTAGAGTATCATGTTCCTGAAAAAATCTTTTTAAGTGTATAATATGTTGCATTGATAGGTTTGAATGTTTTTATTACTGAAATGCTTTTGAGAAGCGGCGTGCGTGCGGCTCCTTTGCAGGCCAAAAACCGCCCTCTACCTTGTTGTTTGGAGAGGAGCATTAAGAGCTGGGGGTGGTGGTGGGGGCACAAGTCAGTTTTTTTTTTGTTATTGTTGTATTTTTTAATTTATATTATTAAAATTATATAAATTTATTAAACTCATTCGAATAAATAAAATATGTGTCTGAATTGTTTTTTCTTTGAAAATGCTTATGTCTCCTTAACTTACTTTATTTTACAATAGAAAAATGTAGGCCGGCTCGCGGGACCTTATCTAGTAATACATAAGACCAGTATCATTTTTAGGCTTAAATTTTGATTAAAGAGAACATTAACATGTTTAGTAGTAGTGCATACTGTTTATTTTTGCGTTTCAAAAATATTCTTGAAAAAAATTAAAATATATTTTTTATTTTTTTGCTTTAAATTAATATTTTTTGTGTTTTCAAATCATTTTGATGTGATGATGTCAAAAATAATTTTTAAAAAATAAAAAAAATATTATTTTAATATATTTCCGAGTAAAAAATACTTTAAAAATTAACCACAATCATTAAAAAAAAAAAAAAAAAAGAAGAAGCAAGAGCAGCAAGTTGGAAGCGCTTATCTTGCTCCCAAATCTTCTACATAACCTTTCAATATAATGCTATTCCACCAAGGGAGTTTTTCAGAATCTCCAATCTTTTCAGGATAAAAACATCGATTACATCTATACAATCATTTATGGGCATCTTCCCCATCAAAGCTGGGAAAGTCACATATGGGTTTGTGCATCCTAAACTGAGAGTGTCACAGCCTTAGACGCAAAGGCACGTCAACAAGTCGCTGCTAGGCAATGGCAACACGTAGGTGAAGGGGCAGCATATGTAGGCAGTACAGATTTCGACAGCGAGTATAACAGGTGCATGCGAACAGCAGGTTCATACTTTGCACCATGCTGGACTTAGGCAATGGACTGTCTAAAACATCTTGAGTTGCACGTGAGGACTGACAGCTTGGGAAATCATTTTGGGCAGTTTGGTTTGTTGAATGGCAGACCAAGAAAGTTACTTGTTGGCAGTTACGAAACAGTTATGAGGAAGTTGGTTGTCTTTAAAATGTGCTGTCTAGAGTTAATGAATCTGTCAAAGAGCATTTTTATTTGTAACTTCCATTGTATGTAGGTGTATTACATAGGGCCTAAACATGTGTAACATGTAGATCGGATTGTGCATAACACACATACATTGTTATTGTGTATTCCCTTTGTTGATGGATAAATATAGGTTGGGTTGTTTCCTGTAAATTGCTTGTGTTGTGTTGATCATTGGCTTGTGTTCTTTGTCGCCGAAATTGGTAAGAGGTGTGGGGAAAACCTCTAGGTGTGTGAAACACTTAGACTCTAGACAAACACGAGTGGCTTAGGAGGAAGGTTGAGTCTAGTAACGGGACTAGACGCCCGCGCTGGGATTAAAATTGTGATGAAAATTTTATCGTGACAGAGAGTGCTCGCCTTCACTAGGTATTAGCCTCCCCTGTGGAAAGTTGTAGTGTTTGAAGAAGGGATGTTTGTTGATAAGCTATTCCCCTAATGAGACCCTGAGTTCATTAAACTGTAATATGTTGCATTTAATAGTTTGGGGCAAAATTATAGTAACCCTGATTATTTTTTAAGTGTATAATATGTTGCATTTGGGGCAAAATTAATAGTTTTGAATGCGTTTATTACTTAAATGCTATTGAGAAGCACTTACAGGGTCCTTTGCTGGCCAGAAACTGCCTTCCATTGTAGTGTTCACAGCAGAGCATCAAGGGCTGTCTGATGGTGGGGCACAAGTCCATTGACGATTTTCTTCTTCACCTTCTTTTTTTTTTTCTTCATCTTCTTTTCTTTCTCCTCTCCTCAGATACAAAAGTTTCCTTTTATTTTTTTAAACAATTTAATTCTTTTTTTATATTTTTTTTTATCTTTTTATATTTTTTTCTTTAATTTTATCTTTCATTATTTAATTTTATTTAATTTTTACATCAAATTTTATCTTTATTCTTTTAATTACTATTTTTTTTTCTAATTGAATTTTATTTTTAATTCCATACATCAACACCTGATTTCCATTTATTTTAATGTCAAATTCGATTAATTTTTTTTATTACTATTTATTTTATTTTATATCATTATTTAGTTGCAATTTTTTTTTTAATTTTATCCCTCATTATTTTGTGAAGAAGAATTTAACTTCATTATTTTTTAGGGTTTATCTTCTATGAAATTAGTCTTGACTCTTGAGTTTATAACTAAGGTCACGAGTTTCAAATATTAACACATATTGACTTTGATTGTTTTTTAGGTTTAAATTTAATTCTTTTTCTCATCTTATCATTCAATGTTTGATTTATAGAGAATTGGTCTTTATGTTTTTTTTTTTTATCTTCTATGGGGTCAACGCGTTAGCCCATTTTGACTTATATCATTTTTTCTCATTGTTTTTTTTAGAAAAAATAATTTTATTCTAATTTTTTTCCTTTAACATTGAGTTATTTGATAATTGAGGTTTATTAATTTATTTAATTTCTTTCGACAGGGTTGCTCCAATATCACGATCAAGTCTCAGATTTGACATGGTAACTTGGATGGACTTGAGTCGTGTGTTTTTACCTTTTTTTTTTTCTTTGTCATTTTCTTTGTTAGTGTTTTTCTTGTCCTTGTATTTTTTAATTTATTTTATTAAAATTACATGAAATTTCTAAACTCATTCAAGTAAATCAACCGAGTTTTTCTTCTTTGAAAATGCTTATCTAGTAATACATAAGACCGCAGGTTTGCTAAAACACACTTTATTGTTGGTGTGGGACCCATATAAAATGGGTTCGAATAGCAGGTTTGGGGAAAGCAGCCAAGAGCTGCTTCCCTGCATCCTGCAAACAGTGGAGAGTGAATTACATGAACAGTGGAGTCACTTTCTATTGTTCCGACCGGATCGGGTCCGGTTTAAATTTAAATGCATTGAACCGGATCCGACCCAGTTAAAAAAATCAATTTTTATTTGTGTTTTATTCAAAAAAATTAGAAGGAAATCGCTTGATGACGTAGTATTTGCAGAATTTGATCGCAATCTCAATTTTGTTCCTGATGTTGTTGCGTGTTTAAGAAATCAAGGAAACTGTAGTCCTTGTCGGATGTATTTCGTACGTGATGGAATTATAGATAATTTAAATAATCAATAAAAAATATTTTATATAAATATTATTTATTTCATGATGTAATAACAATAGTTAAATCTATAATATTTAAATTAAAAACCATCAATATATATATATATATAATTATTTTATAATCTTAATTTTAAAAGTATTATTTTTATTTAACAAAATAATTTTTTTCACCACATCACTAAAATTTCCCTTAATAACATAATCACTCTAAAATTTCACTTTCACTGCGTGTTGTGACAAGAATCAGACTCCTTTGTGCTCCGTACTTCAGGGGGGGGTAAGCAACGTGTCCCACTCAGAATATTCTAAAACACTGAGTTGGAGCTATTGGAGGAAGGAGAGAAAAGAAATAAAGTCTCCAGCTGAATGATCACATCACGTGAAAAGCTTAAAAAAATATATTTTTAATATATTTATAAAAAAGTATTTTAAAAATCAACAACTAATACACTATCAAACACCCCTAAATATTTTATAAATTCTTCATAGTAGCTTTTACATTTCTTTAGATCTCATTTGACAATGCTTTACACCGCAATAAAAAAAATAAATCATGTTTTATGTTTTTATTGGCAAAGTGTAACTGCAACCGAATTAAAGTTCGTTGTTGCTGCATGATTAAGATAGCGTTTGGGAACGCGGTGCAAACCGTATTTTTAAAAAATTCAAAATTTTTTTGTTAAAATTTAATATGATTTGTATGTTTTGGATCGTTTTGATGTGTTGATATCAAAAATAATTTTTAAAAAATAAAAAAAATCATTAGCATGCATTTCGGAACGAAACGTTATTTGAAAAGCACTCGCAACCACACTGTCAAACAAGCTTTAAAGGTAAATGTCTTGCATGGATTGACTAACAGTCATATTTGTTTTCCTTTTTTTTTTTGTAAGTTACTAAATTTATAATGGTATCATTTTAAGAGATTTTTTTTTAAAATAAAACTATGTTAAAAAAAATTATAATTATTTTTTATATCAGCATATCAAAATAATATAAAAACACTTAAAAATATTAATTTGAAGCAAAGAGAAAATAAAAAAATTTCAAAATTTTTCAAACGAGCTTTTGAAACGCAAAAATTTATGAAACTCAATTAAAAAAAGAAGGTAAAAACTGTTGCATAAAAAGTGCGTTTCAAACTCAATTTCTTGATGGCCCCGTAATATAAAACATATTTGGTTTGTTACCAAATATTCTGTTACGTTTGTTTCACCGTAAACATAAAAGCTAGCGAAAAACAGACACAGTTTTAAGCTCTGTTTGTTTTATGGAGAGTAGTTTTCTTTTGAAAAATAGTTTTCCTTGGAAAGTGGATTCCTAAAAAGTGAATTATTTTTTGTTTGGTAGCGTGATAGAAAATAAATTGAAAAACATCTAGTGTTTGATTATGTCATGAAAAATGAGGTGAAAAAGATTTTATTAATATTTTTTTTCAAGTTTATTAAAATAATGAAGAATAAATCTTACAAATTAAAAAGGTGAATGAGAATGAAATTGAAAAAAATCTAATTTCATAAATTATCTCAAATAAAATAAATAACAATTAAAATAATGGAGATCAAATTTAAAAGATAAAAAATTAAAAGATGATGAAATTAAAATAATAATAATTATAATTTTATAAATTATTTCAAATAAAATAAGTAATAACCAAAAGAATGAGGACCAAATTTGATAGATAAAAAATTTTAATTAAAAAAACAATAAGAGAAAAACAAATAACAATCATAAAAATAAACACTAAAGTTAATATAAAAATCAAATTTAATCAAATTCTAAGGAGTGAAATTGAAGAAAAAAAAATTCAAAACAAAATATATAGCAATCAAAAGTTTAAGAACCAAATTTGTTATAATTAGCAAATAAAATGATATTTTTAATTTTTTCACAACTTTTAGAAAGTATTTTCTGCCCGAAAAAAAAGTAAAACACTTTCCTGGAAACCAAACCAAATTGTTTTTTTGACCAAAAAATATTTTTTGTTGATTAATTTTTATAATGACATATAAATACAAAAAAGTTTGAAAAATAATTTTAAAAAAACCACTTTCCACCAAACAAACAAACAAAGCATTAATAATACTACTTTCTGCATCGTCTTAATAGTAGGAACCTCTTATTTGAACTCTAGGCGTTTGTTTCTTGGAAAGTGGTTTCCGAGAAATTATTTTCCAAATTTTTTTGTGTTTATTTGCCATTAGAAAAGTTAGTCAACGAAAAATACTTTACAGTCAAAGAAAAATTTGGCTTGATTTTCAGAAAAGTATTTTCCTTTTATTTTGAGTGGAAAACACTTTTCGGAAGTTGTGAAAAATTTAGAAATGTCATATTATTTGCTAATTATATCAAATTTAGTCCTCAAACTTGTGATTGCTATATATATTTTGTTTTGAATATTTATTTTTCAATTTCATCCCTTAGAATTTAATTTTTATATTAACTTTGGTTCTCATTTTTATAATTGTTATTTACTTTTTCCTTATCATTTTTTTATTGAAATTTTTTATCTATCAAATTTGATCTTCATTCTTTTGATTGTTACTTATTTTATTTGAAATAATTTATGAAATGGTAATTATTATCATTTTAATTTCTTCATCTTTTAATTTTTTTAGTTTTTAGATTTGATCTCTATTATTTTGATTATTATTTATTTTATTTGAGATAATTTATAAAATTATATTTTTTTTCAATTTCATTCTCATTTAACTTTTTAATTTGTAAGATTTTTTTTTATTATTTTAATAAACTTGAAAAAAATAAAACATTAATAAGTTATTTTCCAGCTCATTTGCTATGACATAACCAAACATTGGTAAGTTTTTTCCAACTTAATTTTTTATTATACTATTAAATATAAAAAAATAATTAACTTTTTTATTATTTATTTTTTTAAAATTTATCTTTAAAAATAAATTATATTTCAACAAATAAACGGACCTACGTCTCCCACTTTGATGCATCACCTGCTCTCTGTTTTTTATTTTAAGTTTGCATGTAAAGTGTTTTTAAAATTTATAAAAGAAGTTACTGTTTACATTGCTTCAGCCTTGACTATACAAAGTGGTATTCCTGGGACGTCGCTTTATGCCACATCCCTTGAATATCAAAGAATTCCTCGTAATCTTTGCATAAATTTTTTTATTAAAAATTATTTTTAATATCATATATTAAAATAATTTTAAAATATAAAAAAATTCAATTTTAAAAAAAAATCTAAATTCGAAACGCATAAAAATGCTTCATAAGAAAGAGCGAAGGTGACATTCATTATAATTTACTGCCCCACCTCTCTCGCCTACCTGCAGCAACCACTACTAGATGTTCATGGCGTCTTCTTCTTCTTCTTCGTCTAGACCTGGTTGGGTTTACGATGTATTTCTAAGTTTTAGAGGTGAAGATACTCGCAAAAATTTTACGGATCATCTTTTCACTGCTTTACAGAAAGCAGGAATCCGTACATTTCGAGATGACGACGAACTTCGTATAGGTGAAGAAATCTCCTTCCAACTCCCCAAAGCAATACAAGAATCCAAGATTTCTATAGTGGTTTTCTCCAAGGGCTATGCTTCCTCCACTTGGTGTCTTGATGAACTTGAAAAGATTCTTGATTGCAGACAACCAACTGGTCAGATTGTTCTACCTGTTTTCTATGATATCGATCCTTCTGATATTAGAAAACAGACGGGGAGTTTTGCTGAAGCCTTTGATAGACATGAAGAACGTTTTAAGGAAGAAATGGAGAAGGTCCAAAAGTGGAGAAAAGCTCTTGTGGAGGCTGCAAATATATCTGGGTTGGATCTTCGCAGTTTCGCAAATGGGTACTTTTTTTCTTTCCCTATATCGATAGCAAATGCTTATAACTTTTACTCTTATTACATTTTGTATTTTAAATTTGCTTTAAATTCAAAAGATTATCTTTCATCCATGAGTGATGACTTTCTTTTTCTATGCACAGGCATGAATCAAAATTAATTCAAAAGATTGTTGAAGAAGTTTCTAGTAAACTGAATCCCAGATTTTTGTTTGACGATATGCCGCTGAAGAGGTTGAAGACAACAATGATATCTGGCAGTGGGCTGCTTGACGATGCTGAGGAGAAGCAGATAACAAATAGAGCTGTGCGGGATTGGCTGGTCGAGTATAAAGACGCTGTCTATGAAGCCGACGACTTCTTGGATGAGATTGCTTATGAAGCTCTACGGCAGGAGTTGGAAGCTGAAGCTCAAACCTTCATTAAACCACTTGAAATAATGGGGTTGAGAGAGATAGAAGAAAAATCAAGAGGCCTCCAGGAGAGTCTAGATTACTTAGTAAAACAAAAGGATGCCCTTGGTTTGATCAACCGCACTGGAAAAGAACCATCATCGCCTAAAAGACGAACAACTTCTCTGGTGGATGAACGTGGTGTTTATGGTAGAGGTGATGACAGGGAAGCAATACTGAAGTTGCTTCTATCAGATGATGCAAATGGACAAAACCTAGGTGTCGTTCCCATAGTGGGAATGGGCGGGGTTGGTAAAACCACGCTCGCTCAGCTTGTATACAATCACAGCAGAGTACAAGAGCGGTTCGGTCTCAAAGCTTGGGTTTGTGTTTCAGAAGATTTCAGTGTTTCGAAGTTAACCAAGGTTATCCTTGAGGGGTTCGGTTCATACCCTGCTTTTGATAATCTGGATAAGCTCCAGCTTCAGTTGAAGGAGAGATTACAGGGAAATAAATTCTTGCTTGTTTTAGATGACGTTTGGAATGAAGATTATGATGAATGGGATAGGTTTCTTACCCCCCTGAAGTACGGAGCAAAAGGGAGTATGATTCTTGTCACAACACGCAATGAAAGTGTAGCATCTGTCACGAGAACTGTTCCAACTCATCATCTAAAAGAATTGACGGAAGACAACTGCTTGCTCGTGTTCACCAAACATGCATTTCGTGGTAAAAATCCCAATGATTATGAAGAGTTGCTACAGATTGGAAGAGAAATAGCGAAAAAGTGTAAAGGCCTTCCTCTAGCTGCAAAAACACTCGGAGGTCTGCTACGCACCAAAAGAGATGTTGAGGAGTGGGAGAAGATATTGGAAAGCAATCTATGGGATTTACCCAAAGGCAATATCCTCCCAGCCTTGAGATTAAGTTATCATTATCTCCCGCCACATCTGAAGCAGTGTTTTGCTTATTGTGCCATATTTCCAAAAGACTATTTATTTGAAAAGGATGAATTAGTGCTCCTGTGGATGGCAGAGGGCTTCTTAGTCCGCTCCGTAGATGATGAGATGGAAAGAGCAGGTGCTGAGTGCTTTGATGATCTCTTGTCAAGGTCGTTTTCCCAGCAATCAAGCTCATTATTTGTGATGCACGATCTCATGCATGACTTGGCTACCCATGTGTCCGGTCAATTTTGCTTCAGCTCCAGGTTGGGGGAAAATAATTCTTCCGAGGGCACCAGAAGGACTCGACATTTATCACTCGTAGTCGATACGGGAGGCGGTTTTTCAAGCACAAAATTAGAAAACATCCGTGAAGCCCAACATCTACGCACATTCCAAACTTTAACTTTTGTAAATGGTGGTCCTTCTCCTGATTTTTATATTGAGATCTTTCATATATTGTCAAAACTTGGGCGCCTACGTGTGCTATCCTTGTCTAACTTTGCCGGTGCAGATAAGCTGCTTTGGTCAACTAGCAAGTTGAAGCATTTGCGGTATTTGGATCTCTTTGGGTCAAATTTAGTAACGTTGCCTGAAGAAGTGAGTGCTCTTCTCAATTTGCAAACGTTGATCTTGCAAGAGTGCTCCGAACTTGCTAGTCTACCTTATCTTGGAAATTTGAAGCACTTACGACATCTGAATCTTGAAGGAACAGGAATCGAAAGGTTGCCTGCATCTCTGGAAAGGTTAACCAACTTGCGGTATCTTAACATCTCAGACACGCCTTTGAAAGAGATGCCACCACATATAGGTCAACTGGCAAAGCTCCGAACGTTGACTCACTTTCTCGTGGGAAGACAGAGTGAGACTAGCATTAAAGAATTGGGAAAGCTACGACATCTACGGGGAGAACTTCATATTGGGAACCTTCAAAATGTGGTGGATGCACGGGATGCAGCTGAGGCAAATTTGAAAGGTATAAAGCACCTTGATAAGCTGAGGTTTACATGGGATGGTGACACTCATGACCCGCAACACGTAACAAGCACACTTGAGAAATTAGAGCCAGATGGAAATGTGAAGTATCTTGAGATTGATGGTTATGGAGGTCTAAGGTTTCCGGAGTGGGTAGGAAAGTCCTCTTTCTCAAGAATAGTGTCCTTGGAGCTCAGTAGATGTACAAACTGCACCTCCTTACCACCGCTCGGGCAATTAGCTTCTTTAGTGCGTCTCTCCATTGAAGGATTCGATAAAGTTGAGACCGTGGACTCTAAGTTCTATGGGAATTGTACTGCTATGAAGAAGCCATTTAAATCCCTCAAAACATTATCTTTTAGAAGGATGCCAGAGTGGCGCGAGTGGATTTCAGACGAAGGCAGCCAGGAAGCCTTCCCTCTTCTTGAGTTTCTTTCAATCAAAGAATGCCCCAACCTTACAAAGGCCCTACCTGGTCACAACCTTCCACGTGTAACAGAACTTAGAATTGAAGGATGTAGGCAGCTCGCGACTCCACTTCCTAGGTTTCCTAGGTTGCACTCTCTCAAAGTTTTTGGATCCACCTCCCTAGAGTCCCTACCCGAGGAAATTGATCAAATGGGTTGTTCACCCTCTGATTTAGGGATTGAAATCAGCTTCTGCGCTTCTCTCAAATGCGTCGCCCTGGACTTGCTCCCCAAGTTAAAATCTCTTCGTATCTCTCACTGTCCAGATCTCGAATCACTATGTGCACATGAAAGACCTCTCATTGATCTCAACTCTCTCCATTCTTTGATAATCTGCGGGTGCCTTAAATTAGTTTCATTTCCCAAAGGAGGGTTACCTGCTCCAGTCTTGACACAACTTTACTTATATGATTGCAAAAACTTGAAGCAGTTGCCTGAGAGTATGCCTTCCCTCCTCCCATCCCTTAACCGTTTGGTAATACATGGTTGTTCAGAAGTTGAGTTGTGTCCAGAAGGGGGTTTTCCCTCCACATTACAATCACTTGATATCTGGAATTGCAACAAACTCATTGCTGGCCGCATGCAATGGGGCTTGCAAACGCTCCCTTCTCTTTCACACTTTACAATTGGTGAAGACGAAAATGTTGAATCCTTCCCTGAAGAGATGCTTCTGCCCTCAAGTCTTACATCTCTTAAAATCTATAACCTAAAACACCTGAAATCTCTTGACTATAAGGGGCTTCAACACCTCACCTCTCTTAGAGAATTGACTATAAGTAACTGCCCTCTGATTGAGTCAATGCCAGAAGAAGGGTTGCCCTCCTCCCTTTCTTCTCTTGTAATTAACGGTTGTCCTATGCTGGGTGAAAGTTGTGAAAGGGAGAAAGGTAAAGATTGGCCCTAGATTTCTCACATTCCTCATATTGAGGTACTTGCCTAAATAGTTTATTCTGTTTTCAGTAATCAAAGGCAATTTCAGTAATACAAATTTGGATGAATGAAATACAGATATTGTCCTAGAAAGTTGTATGTTTTTATTTGTTGTATGTTGAAATACAGATATTTTCTTCCTCTTGTAAATAATAATAATCATCATTCTATTTCAATATATTTTTTGCTATAATTAATGATACTATTGTTCCTCCATCAAATGCCGGCAAATAAACATCACATGCTTCAGATTTTGAACTGCCAGCGCCACCCTTAAAAGACAACGGGCCTAGCAGAGCTGAAAAGGACTAAAAAATATTTAAGTAATCTGCAACAGATTTTTCATTGTTGAAAAATTTAAGTTAATCAAAATTCTCTCCTTTTCTCTTTCTCTAATCTATTCCCCTTCTCCAAAAATTCAAAATTTAAGTAATCAAAATCAAAATTCAAGTAATCAAAAGGATTGAAATAAGTAATTCAGGCAAATTCAAAATTTAAGTAATCAAAAGGATTAAAATCTCCATTCTCTCCTTTTCTCTTTCTCTAATCTATTCCCCTTCTCCAAAAATTCAAAATCCAAAAACTTTTGATTTATCTATTTTGGAATAGATATAAAAAGAAGAGATAATATAAAATTCATCCAGAGAAAGTGGCCAATGTCACTCAAGAGAAAGGATTAAAGCACAGACAGTCATCAGCTTGAGAACTCACAGCAAAGAGTTCATTGTTTTGCAGTAGATACGTAGCTATATTAACTACACTACTTCCAGCATGCACAAATGCGACTTCTTGATGGTTACGCTGCTAAAGACATTTACAAATCCCCATCAATACTGGTGTTTATTCCTCGTGATGATCCAGTGAGCTGACAATAAAAGAAAACCTTGGCATTACTAGTAAATCGTCACTGCAAGCATAATGCAAGCATGGAAGAGATTCAGGTAGGAATTACCCTTGTCTTCATTGAGAGGCTTTAACCTCCCTAGCTCCTTCATCAGCAGGCCCATTGTTTGATGCATCCTCTGAAGCGTCTAAGCAAGGATTGCTTTTACACTGCCTGACAGGCTGAGCATTGGTCAAGAGACTAGAAAGTTGAGACCCCCTTTGCGAAAAGTTTGGTTTACCTTTCGGAGTCTCAGACAGGCTTCCCGTTGACAGCTTTGCTAGGCCCATTGTCTTGTGCTCACACGGGAGCTTAGTTGAAAAAGGTGATTCAGGTGTATCAGGATGCTTCCCAGGAATATCCATCGGTCTATGAAACAGCAAATGAGCCACAGTCCGGTCTACGGGATTGGTCTGTGTTTCCACCTCAGGCATCTTAACCACCCTGCAGTATACTCATAAAATCCATGAGGAAAATGACAGGAAAGTTTGAGATTGCCATACTCTAAACAAATTGATAAAGACTTGATTAATAATTTTGTGCAAACAAATTGAATAATTTGAAATGGGAAGGACGAGATGTAAAGGAACAAACCCATTGGAACAAGAAACAATCACATTGTCGCTTACAACAAAAAATCGAGTTTCAGATCAAAAGAGCTTATGGTTTTGGCTGGAAGTATCCCATTTAGACATAGATGAGCCGATTAGAAGATGATTTGAGTTCTTAAATTTTCTTGCTTAAAATGTAATGTAACATGAATCTGCAGATGATCATTAAATTTGAAGGGAAATTTAATATTTTTGCCCTGTTTATCTAAAGTTGTGCAAGTTCTCTGCATTGATGATTTCAGTGAATTTGTACAGATCTTGTTTTCCTTCTATTCGTCCTTGAATAAACTTATTGCACTTGTTTAACATTCTTTGTCTCTCTCTCTTAGTTAAATCTAGTAAAATTTATCATGTATGTTGTGCCACTCATTTAGACTTGGATGTGTGTGTTTAGCTCTCCTTTTCGGATTAAGGTGATTATGCACAAATTCACTGGAATCAACATTGCAGAAAACTTGCATAGATTTTGTTAATATTGGAAAAATTAAATTTATTTCTAGAATGAGAATGGAAAACAGAAAATGGTGATGGCATTAAAAGATCCTAATTTAACATTTCCATTGAGCAAAAATGTTAAAAAAAAAGAGAGAGGATAGATTAAATTTGAAAACAGAAGCATGAGAAATGCATTGCCTTAACCAACCTTCTTTGACTGCTGGTTTTCTCTTTTGCAGCAACTTGTTCGTCCCTGCTACTATTGTTTGTACTGCCAGTATCACTAGCATAATGCCTTTGCATTGCACTTTGAGCCAGCCGGAACAAGCTATCCCGAATACAAAGTCTAATTCTGACATCCAACTGTTGTAAAACATTGGTTTGGAATCGTAACCAAGCACAAATTATTTAGCAGGGAATGCAATAGTACGTGAAGCATACCTTTGAAATAATATCTTGAAGCCTGTAGAGTACTGTGTCCTCCATTGAATAATCATTAACCGCCAGAGAGACTGTATTGGAATCGTCTTGCTCAATAGGCGAGTTTGGGTCAAATGAAGCAAGTGTACTTAGATCCTCTACTTCAAGGTCAGCTCCTTCAACATGCTGAATTTGATTTTCTTGGGAACACTTTTGATGAACAAGCTGCTGCTGCTGTTTCTGAATGGCAAGCATCGCCTGAATTTGTTGCCGCCTCCTTAATTTTTCAATCTTTTCCTGAGGTGTCATTCTCTGGGGTTTCACTGGACAGTCAGCTAACTTGTTTATAGGATTTGCATTGCCTGAAGAAACTTCATAACCAGAAATTTTAGGTCGATGATTAAATGACTAGAAATTTTGTTGGAAAGTCAGAAAACTTTAACAGGATTCACATTACCTGAAGAAACTTCATAACCAGAAGCTAAAGGTTGATGCTTAAAATCCCCAGACTGAATGTGGGACAACCCAGGCATAGAATATGGATTTGTAATACTCCCGTATGCAGAAGGGGCCACAAATGGAATGGAAATCTGCTGGTACTGCAACTGCTCGGAACCCTGTAGCTGCTTCTGTTGGCTGAGAATTGAAGGGGGAGAAGATTGCATAATTTGGGGTGCTAAATGATCCTTAAGTTGACAGGCTGGGATTCCAGATGAAGTCCAGTTTCCATAAAAATCTTGGTATGATTTCAGTTCACCTTTTTCTTCCAGTTTTTCCCGACCTTTCAAGATCTTCTTTTGCCTGTAAGTCTGATCACAGAACTATAAACATATAAATAGACAAATTACTTAGAATAGATCATCGTTTTAACCATCTAGACCTGCAGGGGAGTGACTAAGGCACAGTTAGTATTTTAATTCAGTACATGGTTTGTAAGGATAAATTCAATGTTATTTTTTTTTTTTTAACTGTAACTTATGATCCAAAGGGCTTCTATTGTTCAGAATATATTGAGGTATTAGCTAATCTATGCCAAGCAAACAGAATTTGCATGTCCAGGATAACTTAACTGATGTCTCCTGAATTTTCACATGTTATTCCTTTCTCCTTCCTACAATGGATTTACTTCAGGCAATCGATATCATGGTTAAGTAATGGATTTGACATCCAGGATAACTTAATTGATGCATTATTGAAGTCATGACTAAATCATGTAAATCCATATTCACCCAACATCCAAGTTTATTCTCATTCCAAAAAATAAAACTAAAAATAATAGCAAGAAATATGAAGAGACGAAGAGGAATTTAAATAATATAATTTCTCTTTTCTGTCGCCATTTTCCATTCCAGAGAAGTACTCAGGAAGTTTTCACAAGTTCAAGTGTAAGGTAACTTTTACCCTTCCCAGCTCTAATTAGGTTTCGCTGTCCCTCCAGTCTAATTTAAGATCTAACATGTGGAAACCACACTGTATTAGTGAAAGGATTATAATATCAAGATTTTCCAATTTCAATTCACTGATATAACTTTTCTTGAATCCTGGACAAAAGAACTTAGAACATCAAAAGATCATAGCAGGATTCTAAGAAACAAAGATTGTATTTGGTGCTTATTGAGTCTAAAAGTTATCCTGGATGAAAAGGGTAAAAATCAGTAACATGTCTGGTTCAGTATCAAGATTTTGAAAATATCAAAAGGAAGAAAAAAAAAAGGTAACTTATTCGCTAATTCATTTGGAAAAGCACCATTTTCCTCTGTCAGTTGAGAGTTAGCCGCCGTGTTCTTTCCCACAACAGCCAAATCTGTCTGCAAAAGCACAAAAAAAAATTTAAAAAAAAATGCTAAGCTTCTCTCAGCTCCAGCACTTGAGCATGGGGCATTAATAAGTGAACTCATTACTGAAAATTGAGTCGCTATACCTGCTCCTTCAGTATAGGCTTGTTTTTACCTTCATCATATTGCACCGCATCAACTGACCCACAAATAAATTTGCATTTTTCCATCAGTTCCAAGCTACTTTGTAAGGAAAAGGGAGGGAAGTGCCTTCAAAGATACCTTCTTCATAGCTTCTTTAGATATGAATCCACACGACTTTCGTAATCACCAATCACTATGCGCAGCTTCTCTTATCATCACAAGTTCCCAAGAAAAATTATATTCTTCCCTCCTCCAGCCCTTTCCCTACATATTTCCACCAGCTTCATAGCAATGCGGCCCGTGAAAACGACTCCCAAATTAAAACACTTGAGAAGCTCTAATAGTTTTCCACAAAGACCTACTTTTCTTATTATTTCTTCCTCGTCACAACCACTCACTTTCCCCTAAATCCCATACCACAACCACTCCTTAATCTTCAACTAAATCGATATCTCTTATCACTTATGAAAACTCCATCTAATTTCCAAATGAATCACACCATTTGAACACTTTGCCAATTCCTAATTCCTTCAAAATTTTCATCCATTAAAAAAAAAACTGCAAGTCATACTTTTTCACTTTAACACAGTTGTCCTTATAATCAATCTTCCAATATAACCATACTCTTGCCTCTAAATCTGGCACGCAAAGCTTCTACATAACCTTCCAACGTTACTTCTTGCCTCCCAAACTCCTCAAAGTTCTGGTGCCAATATAATGCTATTCCATCAAGGGAGTTTTTCAGAATCTCCAATCTTTTCAAGATCAAAATGTTGATTGCATCTATACAACCACTTACGGGCATCTTCCCCATCAAAGCTGGGAAAGTCACATATGGGTTTGTGCATCCTAAACTGAGAGTGCTCACCTTCACTAGGTAGTCAAGTTATTGCAACTAAAGAGTTGTTTGTTTGTCTCGGGTAGTATTAGCCTCCCCTGTGGAAAGTTGTAGTGTTTGAAGAAGGGATGTTTGTTGATAAGCTATTCCACTAATGAGACCCTTGAGTTCATTAAACTTAGCTTCATGGTTGCTTTTTGCGGTCACCAGTTTGTGATTGTAACTCCAACATTTTCATCATTTGTTCATAATCTTATGCTTGATCCTTGCTGACAGCTTCAAGGGAGCTCTCCAGCTTTTTGATGTCTTGAGATCTAGTGTCAGGAGCCATATTCCAAAGCTACAATGGAGTCTACTAATCAGAGGAATCAATAAACTCGCAGTTGATGAATAACAGAAGAAGAGAGAGAAGGACATAAATTGGTTAAGCCGATATTTTTCATTCTTCTATTTTCACGCTGGCATTCTGTTACCAATACTAACTGAAAGAGCGGCTAATAACAACTTCCATTTATACCTTCGCAATGTTTGTTTACCGGAAATTCATTCCAAATTTTTTTATGTTTGTTTATTATTAAAAAAAGTTAATCAACAAAAAAATTCTGGTTGTTTATCGTTAGAAAATTTCAACAACTTCCAATTATCAAGCAATAGCCAACACGTGCCAGGAGTCTCAGCTAAATAATTGAAACACCAATCTGGCCTTTTGGTGTTGCACGGTGCTGCTGCTTCTTGGCTCTTGATTTCATAGAAATGCTGCTCCCTCATCCCTGGTGTTACACAGGCAGCTGCTGGCTCCTCTTGTATCTTTTGGGTTTTGGCTTAGTTTGGTTCCCGCCGTTGTTTGTTCTCCGGTCGTCGAAGCTTGCTGCAATCATCCGACTCTGTTCTCATAGTCAGATGCTTCCTCGGTTTTCTCCTGGCATTAAAATTACAGCTGACCCTCAAATCTTATTGCCTCTGGTCATTTTCTTGAATGGTGCTTGGTGTTGTCTTCTAGTGTTTGCAGTATCGTAATTTGCTGGAGTTTTTGTAGTATTTGAATTGTGGGTGATTGAGCTGCAGAATTAGAGGGAATTGAATCCGTGCTATGGGTTATCATGTGATATCATCATTCATCAACAATTAATTGAATGGGTTTCTACATTAAATATTTTTAGTTTCTTAATCAATAATTTGAAGTTTTTAATTGGACGTGAAATTATTCTTAGAGAATAATATAATTAAACTAAATCTTGGTTAATTGATTGCTAGCAAAGGTGTAAATTTACATGGCTTGAAAATGAAGCTTATCTTCTACTTAATTTTATCAAATAATATAATTTTGAAATAAATTATTTATAGAGTAGTTTTGAGTGATATAAATCAAATAGGAATTAAATCATGTTAAAACATTTAATTTTGTTGTCCCTTCATATATTACTAACAGCAACATTACGTATCCTAACGCTTTATAAATTCCAAACCACTCATTTGAAACTAACGCTTTGTATTATTTTTATAAAATAAAATAAATCCTAACACTGATGTGGACTAAAATGTTTTTCATATAAAATATGAGGATAAAAAAACTTTCATGAACATTTATGAAAACCTATTTTTATCTAAGTGGGCTAGGAATCCGTATGCATGTATGAAAATGAGTTCGGGCTTAGGGTGATAGATATGGGTCAGTAAAATGAATTATATTTTAATAAATTTTATCTATATATATTTTCTAATCCAAGTAAAATGAATTATATTATTTGTTTAAAATAAAGTTAATCTCAAATAAAAATTTTACTTTCTAAAATAAAATATGAATTATATTATTTTAAAAATTTGCTTGAGTTACTTTAGGTTTTATGGCAGCCCAATAACGATACTCTTAACAGAATACTGAGTTATTGGGCCTAAAAGGCTAAAAGGTCCTGCGTCAGGATTTAATTTTCATGGGTCCTTTGTTAAGATTTAGGACTATTGGATCTTGGGTTTCTAAATATAATAATTTCTCTAAAAGTATTAATATTAAATATATTATAATTTGTGTTCTAAATATTATTAGTTCAATTGTAATAAAAAAGATAATATTTATACTCCAAATAATAATATTGTTGATATTAGAACTTTGAATTATAATAAAAATCATAATATTCAAAACATAAATAATACTATTTTTCATATTAATACTTTCAATTATAACAATAAAAAAAATATTTATACCGCAAATAATAATAATATTTAAACCGCAAATAATATTGTTTTTAGTATTAATACTTTCAATGATAATAAAAATAATAATCTTTGTACTACAAATAATAATATTTTTGATATTAATGCTTTGAACTACGGTAAAAATAAATATTAATATTTTCAATTATAATTAAAATAAAAATATTTGTACTGCAAATAATAATATTTATACCACAAATAATAATATTTTTCATATTAAAGATTTAAACTATAATAGAAATATTAATATTTATAACACAAATAATACTATTTTTAATATTAATATCTTCAATTATGATAAAAATAATAATATTTAAGGCGAGGCTATTGCCCTCGCACTGGGTCAGGCCCGAGAACCACGTGGTGTTGGTGTTGGTGATGGCTTGCCCTTGTCCTGGGTGGGAGCCAGGCCCGCGCCCCCATGTGGGACACATGGCGCGTGGACTAGCTGCCCTTGTGCTAGGTCAGGCTAGCGCGCCACGTGGCGCTGCGGCCGGCTTGCCCTTCTCACAGGGCTAATGGGTCCTACATTTGGACCTAATTTTCTTAATTCTTTGTCAAGACCTGAGGCTATTGGGTTTTAGGTTTCTAAATATAATTATTTTCCTTATAAATATTATTATTTTTATTATAGTTGAAAGTATTAATATCAAACATATTATAATTTGTGTTCTAAATATTATTTGTTCAATTCTAATAAAAATGATAATATTTATACCCAAAATAATAATATTGTTGATATTAATACTATGAAGTATAATATAAATCATAATATTCAGAACACAAATAATACTATTTTTAATATTAATACTTTCAATTATAACAATAAAAAAAGATTTATACAGCAAATAATAATAATATTTAAACCGCAAATAATATTGTTTTTAGTATTAATACTTTCAATGATAATAAAAATAATAATATTTATAGCACAAATAATAATATTTTTTATATTAATACTTTGAACTACAATAAAAATAAATATCAATACTTTTGATTATAATAAAAATAAAAATATCTATACTGCACATAATAATATTTTTACTACAAAATAATAATATTTTTTATATTCATGCTTTAAAATATAGTAGAAATATTAAAATTTATAACACAAATAATAGTATTTTAATATTAACAAATAATAATATTTATGGTGCTTGGGTTTACCCTTGCACTGGGTCAGACCCTGAACTGAGAGACTTCAACCACCAATCAAATTAGAATAGTAGAAATATTCATGCTTTGAAATATAGTAGAAATGTTAGAATTTCTGTGCCGTTGCATTTCATGCCAGCTATGTTGTTGACACTGGACTGAGAGACTTCAACCACCAATCAAATTATTCTTATTGACTTTTTGTGCGGTTTTGCCGTCAAAGTTCAGAAACCTTGGCTATTAGAATAGTCAAAGTGTTTATTTTTGTATTTTAAACGTGTCGAGACCTGGCGTGTGAGCTGTTCTACTTGTGCGCCCGTGTCAGCACCCAATGACAATGGATCGGGTGTAAGGATTGAATGGCAATGGGTCTGCTTGTAGATCCAATTCGCTTTAATCCTTGCCGGATCTAAATAATTTATGTTTTAAATATTTTTTATTTTTTATTTTTAATATAATAATATATGTTATAAATATTATTATTTTTTTATAATTTAAAATATTAATATAAAAATGTTATTATTTATGTTATAAATAATATTATTTTTATTATAACTCAAATTATTAATATAAAAAATATTATTATTTCTGTTATAATCATCCTCAGAATTTTTAATATAATTAGATATGTTATACATATTATTATTTTGATTATAATTAATAAAAAATTAATAAATTAAAAAAATATTAAAAAATATTATTTTTTGTATTATAAATTTTTACAATATTTTTTATAAAAATAAAAAATAAACCCACCACCACGTAGCAGGCATCCACCTAGTTGGGTGCAACTGTGCAATTGCCTTGTAAAATTGCCTTATTCAGTAGTATTTGTAATTTGGTGTAGAGCTGGTATCATTCTTTGAAATCATAGTTATTACGTCATTGAGTTAACTCGTGTGTTAATTATAGGATCAATCATTTTACTTCATTTTTTTCTTTAAAAAGAACAAAATTTTCACAAACAGATAATCCTATTGCATCTTAAACTTCAAGTTTCCAGCAACTAAACAATATCTACATTCAATTAGAACTTGTGGTACAATTACCTGACAGCGAAATAAAAAAGGAGGAGGAGGAACCCCCCTGGATCTATTACCGGACATAATAATAATCATCATTCTATTTCAATATCTTTTTTTGCTATAATTAATTTTTAAAGTTGATTTGATTAGTATTGTACTTTTCTCATTCTAACATTCAAATCCTACTATTGTTCCTCTATCCTGTTCTGCTGCAAATAAACATCACAAGATCCTTGTCTTCGATCTAGGAATTGCTGGTTCTACTATCTTGTTCTGCTGGAGGATCATCACGTGCTTCAGATTTTGAATTTAGTAATAGAAAATCCATTGCTAAAAAGGATTAAAAAAATATTAAATTATTTAAGTGATCTGCAACGGATTTTTCATTGTTGACGCGGCAACATCAAATCTGCAACTGATTCAAAAAATAAATTAAACCCTTAATTATATAAAATCTCCATCCTCTCCTTTTCTCTTTTTCTGCATCTTCAAAAATTCAAATTTTTTTCTCCATCTCTTTCTCTAGTCTATTCACCGCCTTCAAAAATTCAAAATCCAAAAACTTTTTCATATTAAGTATGAATTTTTTATATCAAAATCTAACTCAATCAGGTTTCAAGTATTCATGAACGACTCCAAACAATTTTGATATCAAGAACAAACCAACATCAAATCAGAACAAATTGTTCATAACCGAGAAAAGTAAAGCCCAGAACAAAGAAGAAAATATAAAAAACCGTTGGTTCCCTGATGTGCTCCAGTTTCCGGCTTCCATCAACGGTTTTCTTGTGTTTCACAAAAGAGGTTACTATCTTGGGTAACGTCCAAATTCCATCTATGGAATGATGCAGCCAAAACTTGGCAAATTCTCGTAATCGTTGTTCTCTGTAATCTGTAAAGAAGCTATCAATAGCTATGGCCATAAACGGTGTAGGAGTTCTAAATCCTAGCACCCACCCAGCATTGTTTTGAAGAAGTATATCTTCTTTGCCTGTTCTTTACCCTTTTTTATGTATGTAATACGTATATACAAGCATTCAGATTGCTTTGATTTTTTTGTTAGGAAAGTATTATGTAAACTAGATTCATAATTTCTAATTTGTAAGAGAATATATGATCTTATTTAAATACATTAAAAAATTAATTTCTTCATTTCTCTTAATTTTTAAGAAAATCTTTCTTCTCTTATAATTATAGTTATTGTTTTTTTAAATCTAAAATCAATGTCATGGTTAAATAGAATGGTATGTTGTCCTTATTTTTATTAAATTAAATTAAAAAAAAAAACTAAATTTCTTAAAGAAATTGCTGTTTACCATGACCATGATAAAGTTGTTCTTTAACCATTAAACCTTTTAAACCTCTATGATTTTTTAATTTACAAATTGTTTTCAAATTAAGGAAATTCTTAAGAAAATCTATCATATTATATATTTTTTTAATTTCACCCCTATAATTTTTTTAATCTTTTAAATTTAATTTTTATTATTTTTAATTACTATTTGTTTTTACAGTTTCATCTTTCTTGGATTTTTTTTGCCTATGAAATTATATCCTTATTTTTTTATTGTTATATTTTTTGTTTTTGCAAGTCATCCGAGTTTACTTGATTTTTTTTCTTTTTTAAGCTGATGTTTTTTTTTTTTTAGTTTTGTTTTGTTATTTTTACTTTATAGAGTTAGCTCTAAGTTACCAGATTTAAAATTATTTTTTTATAGTTTCACCTTTAATATTGAATTATTTGATAATACAGGGGGTACAGTTCTAGGGTTTTTTTAATTTTTTTAATTCTCATTGTTTTAGTTAATTTATTGTAGTTGTATTTTTTATATATATTTTGAACCAATTAGTTGTATCTCAAATTTTTTATTATGTAATATTATTTTTTTAAGTTAAAAAAATACTTCCTCTCGCAGTGGAGCACGGACAAATGTTCCAGGGTACATTTTATAAGATATGATCCCAGGATACGATGTAGATCTTGTTAAGTAGGTTGTGGAACTTGCAGGTTCAAATGGTTTGAAGATTCTGAAGACATTATTTATCCAGATTTCAAAGAAGATAACATAATGGTTTTGGTGAATTGTGCTCGAACTCTTTGCATTTCAGGATCCTCTACTGGTCGATACAGGCCTTGACACGTCCTGGATGACTGGATGCTGCCGGATGTGACCTGAACCATAGCTTGATGCCACCGACCTTTCTGTGGCTCCTGGCTCCATGTTCCTTATTCAAACCATTCATAAAGGTATCTTAAATAGTGCAGCCTGAGCTTTACCGGTTACGCTTTTTTTTAGGAAGATTATTGTTAAATTATTATTTTTTTAAATATATTAAAATAATTTTATATTTTTTATAATTTTTAATATTAACACATTAAAATTATCAAAAATATTAAAAAATCAATAATTTAATATATTTTCAAATAAAATATATTTTAAAAAAACATACATTACCACTATTCTCTCAAACAAATAATCCTATTGCATCTTAAATTCCAACAATGAGTACCCCGATCAAACAATATTTACATTCAATTAAAACTTATGGTATAAAATTACCTGACAGCGAAATAAAGAAAAAGGAGGAACCCTGTATCTAGGAAATTTCTATTAGGCCTACAATCCGAGGCTGTAACTGGATCTACACTGAAGAAATTTCGTGGGAAATGGGTTGGGAGAAATTTCTGTGCTGATGCCAGCTATGTTGTTGACACTGGACAGAGAGACTTCTTCAACCACCAATCAAATTTGCTTGTAATGTGAGGGAGTGTGGGATACAATTGGTTGCAGGCAAACACAAGTAAATTTGTACAGATCTTGTTTTCTTTCTATTTGTCCTTGAATAAACTTATTGCACTTGTTATCCCACTTTTTCGACGATGGGATCTCTTGGCAAATAAAGCGAGGACAAACCGAGTAAAATGTGGGACCTAACTCCATTTTCCTGGAACACGCAACTCACGCATACACTAACTCCCGCCCTTTTCCTCGCTGGATCCTTGATATCTTCAAGGGGTGCAAGCGCCTTGTTCGAGGATTGAGCATAAAAGACTAAAAGAGTTAAAGAAATACTAAAAGACATAAAGTGAAGTTTTTTATAATATTCATAGCAATGTTCATCAGCTAATTTATAATTTATAATTTATAATTTATTTATCTGCTAATTATCAATGAATGAAAAGTGATAAAAGAAAAGGAGAAAAGGAGAGAAGAAATAAAGTGAAGTTTTCTTCCGCATTATTAGCACATCACGTGAAAAGAAAGATTGGCATCTACTAAAAGCAATCCCAATCAAACCCATTTTTTCGACGATGGGATCTCTTGGCAAATAAAGCAAAGGACAAACCGAGTCAAATGGAGTCCACAGCATAACAAGGGTCGAGAGAGAAAAGGCTTTTGCGAGTTCTGTGTTCTGTATACTTCTCAAGGGGAAAAAATAATGTTTTGTTAGGGATTTGTTTTTGATAGAATTGTTAGAGATCTTAGCCGATGCATCTGGATTATAATTTTTAGCATTTATACTATTTTATAGCGCTAATATCTTAAAAAACTTATTTTCTAGCTTTTTTTATGGTATGATGAAATATTAAAAAATATTTTTCAACTCATTATCCTTAATACAATTAAATTTCATAGAATAGTCTATTTTTTAGAAATATAGTTTACTATAAGATTTATTTGATAAAAGAAATTCACTTTGTAACAATGCACTAGAAACTAAAAAAAAAGAAGCTAATGATCATTTAAAAATATAGTATATTGGAATCATCTTGCTCAATAGGTGAGTTCGGGAGTTTGGTTGCTTAACAGGTGAGTGAAGGTTAAATGTACCCAATTAAATAATATCTATATTCAATTAAAACTTATGGTATAATTACTTGACAGCGAAATAAAGAAAAGTAGGAACCCTGTAATATCTAGGACATTTCTATGCTCTTTAAATTAGGCGTCCAAACTGAGGCTATAATGAGCCCTGAATCTACACGGAAGAAATTTCATGGGAAATGTAATTTCAGAAGACCATGACTCAAATCAGCGGCTGAAATCCAATCACTCAAGGGATGGTGACACGTTGCCTTATGTGGGAGACAGCTGGTCTCCAGTACGAAGAGAGACAACAATATTTTTTTTATTAAAAGCGAGTGTACGAACTTCCACGTATTTTAATTTATTTTATTAATTTTAAATTTAATAATTATATAAATTTTTAGTAATTCTAAAAAAATTTAAATTCATAACTATTAAAATACAAATATAAAACTTAATCAATTAGGTGACTCCACAATAGTATTTTCATTAAATAGAGTGTTTATTTTTCTCAGTGTCTTTGTTCTCGTGACAGCTCATGATGATGGGGGCTTAAAAAAAATTAAAGAGATTATTTTCACTTGTGATTTATTTGATTTAAATAAGTATTTAATTAAAATTATAATTAAAAATGTTGTTTAATAAAAAAATATTTTAAAAATATTTAATTAAAATTATAATTAAAGATATATTGTAACTAAAATTACTATAAAAAAAAAGATCCTAGTGAAGGTGGAGAGGATGAGAATAATGATTGGATATCTTAATAATTGTAAAAAGAAAGTATCTTTTTATGGTGAAGTTATCGGTAAATGAGAAAATACTGAGTTTTGTAGCTCAGAAAAAAAACGTCATTCAACTAATAAAATGATCCATCTACATAAAAAAAAAAAAACATCATTCCCAGGTGTGGAAGATAAAATTAATCAACATAATCTTATTGGATTGCATTTTATTATTCATATCAAACAATCAGTATCCTTAATAGTGATTTTTGGATATTTTTATTTTTGCAACTCAACTATACTTTTTAATATAATAATTTTTTTACCTAATTTTTTATTATTATTATTTCAGTATCATTTTGTTATTTCTAACCGTTTGCATTTATGAGGTTAGTCCTGAATTCATGAATTATCGATTTTTAAAATTAATGTAAGTTGATTTTTATTATTTTTTATTTTTTTATTTTTTTAAATTAATTTATTTAAATTTTATCATTTAATTTTTTTTTTCAAGATTTCTTTTTAAGAGACTAACCCTTCATTGACAAGCACTAATGTACTCTGAAAAACATAATCTCATTGCATCTGACGCTTTAAATTCCAACAAGGAGTACCTTCACAACGAAATAAAGAAAAGTAGGAACCCTGCATCTGGGAAATTTTTATGAGGCTCCAATCTGAGGCTCTAACGAGCCCTGAATCTACACACAAGAAATTTCGTGAGAAATGGGTTGATGTCAGAGGGAGATCAGGAAGCGTACTTTCAGAAGACCATGACACAAATCAACGGCTGAAATCCAATCACTCAAGGGATGGTGACATGTTGCCATGAGTGGGAAACAGCTGGTCTCCATCTGAATGTTTAAAGATGATTGGGTATCTTAGTAATTGTAAAAACAATTGATTTTTTTTTTTGATGAAGTTGTCGGTGTGGATGAGAAAATACTGAGTTTGTAGCTTAGTAAAAACATGTTGATGTTACTTTTTATTAGCTCATGGTTGGCCCGTAAATTGTAATGGGTCCCACAATCACAAACCTATGATTCACATGTAATTTATGTTTTATATATTTTTTTAAAATTATTATTTTTATATTTTTATACCATTTTCATTTTAAAAATTTTAAATTTAAAAAATATTATTTTAATATATTTTTAAATAAAAAATACTTTAAAAAACAATAATATCAATCAATGTTTTATAAATTCTTTACAATCGCTTTTACATTTTTTTAGATCACATCTAAGAATGAGGGACACCACAATAAAGTCCGTTGTTGCTACATGATTAAAGGTAATTGTCTTGCATTTACCTTTAAAACTGCTATCAAGAATTAATTAATTGCGTCAATTCAATTCTTTCTATTGACATTGATACCAAACATGTTAATTCATGATATAATTAAGCAATTCAATACAAATTTACTAATATAATTTATTTCGGCTTAAACCTTTGAATATAGCCAAACTCAGAGGTTATGCAAGTGAAATACCTTAATAATTAAATTAAAAAAAGAAAACAAAATATAATGTATAAAATATAATAATACAATGTATAATTTATAATTTATTTATTTGCTTTATCAATGAAAAGTGATGGTAGGAGGGAGAGAGAGAGAGGAAATAAAGTGAAGTCTTCTGCTGCCTGATCACATCACGTGAAGAGCTTGGCATTTAGTGAAGTTTTTCCGATCAAACCCACTTTTTTCAAAGATGGAATTTCTTGGAAAATAAATCAAACACAAACCGAGTAAAATGGAGTCCAGAGCATAACAAGAGCCGAGATTGAAACAGGAAATGCAGGAAAAAGAAGATGGGCCCTTGTTTTCTCTTTTTATGGCCGGCGACCGGATATATAAAAGGGAGGAGATGAAGCTTTCAAATTATTTACAATTTTGCGGTCACTTATTGTGTCCATGTCATTTTGTGTAATCGCCCAGCTACCGGTACTATTTTAACACTGTTAAAAGTCTAAATAATCAACATTTCCCCAATTTATCTCTAAAAAAAATTCACTTCAATTAATAGCAACTTTTTTTTATTTCTTATGTCAATGTTTACCTCTTTTTGATAAACTCGTATGTTTTTGTACCAGAGGTCTCAAATTATTCTGTCCAGTTATTGCTTATTTAAATTCATTAAAATGTTTTAAATAACTTTTTTAAATTTTAATCCCAGAGTTTACATACATAATACATGAGTTATATACATTATGATTCAAAATATTGTTATAACTAAATTTAAAAAAAATACAAATGATCAAACCATTGATGCTGGTGATGCTCTCGTCTCCAGAATGGTCCGCTTGTACTTGGCTGATGGAGCTGAGGGAAAGCCATTGGCTGCAGAGTGCGCACTGTGATTTTCGCGAAATGAATTAGGGCAGGGAGCTTTTTAGAAGCAAATTTTGTTCTCCGTCATTTTGTAAATTCTCGCAGCTGCTTGTTAGACGCCATAAATAGTCTAAGCTTGTTGTTGAGATTTTTTATTTTCTGTATATGAATTTAGAGTTAATTTCTTGAATATTAAGTTTTCTGATTTTTCTATATAATTAATTTTTTAAGTTGATTTGATTAGTATTATTGTACTCTTCTCATTCTCAATAAAAAAAAAAAGAAAAAAAAACCAGAAGAGTATTTTCTTTCTATTGAAAACATTTGTGGTTAGAACAAAGTAATTTTCACTGGAGTGTCGTTTTGGGATGCAACATGAACTTTACCTGTCTAATTTGTACGGCATGAGAAGATGTTGCTTTCCATGGCTTCCCCCTTAAAAAAATTCCATCACATTTGAGAATTTTGATATAAAAAAGATATATCTCTTTTAAAGAAGAGAAGTGATACCTAAAATTTATAAATGATCTAAACTCTTAATTTTTAATCGATGTAAAATGTTAGAGTATCATGTTCCTGAAAAAATCTTTTTAAGTGTATAATATGTTGCATTGATAGGTTTGAATGTTTTTATTACTGAAATGCTTTTGAGAAGCGGCGTGCGTGCGGCTCCTTTGCAGGCCAAAAACCGCCCTCTACCTTGTTGTTTGGAGAGGAGCATTAAGAGCTGGGGGTGGTGGTGGGGGCACAAGTCAGTTTTTTTTTTGTTATTGTTGTATTTTTTAATTTATATTATTAAAATTATATAAATTTATTAAACTCATTCGAATAAATAAAATATGTGTCTGAATTGTTTTTTCTTTGAAAATGCTTATGTCTCCTTAACTTACTTTATTTTACAATAGAAAAATGTAGGCCGGCTCGCGGGACCTTATCTAGTAATACATAAGACCAGTATCATTTTTAGGCTTAAATTTTGATTAAAGAGAACATTAACATGTTTAGTAGTAGTGCATACTGTTTATTTTTGCGTTTCAAAAATATTCTTGAAAAAAATTAAAATATATTTTTTATTTTTTTGCTTTAAATTAATATTTTTTGTGTTTTCAAATCATTTTGATGTGATGATGTCAAAAATAATTTTTAAAAAATAAAAAAAATATTATTTTAATATATTTCCGAGTAAAAAATACTTTAAAAATTAACCACAATCATTAAAAAAAAAAAAAAAAAAAGAAGAAGCAAGAGCAGCAAGTTGGAAGCGCTTATCTTGCTCCCAAATCTTCTACATAACCTTTCAATATAATGCTATTCCACCAAGGGAGTTTTTCAGAATCTCCAATCTTTTCAGGATAAAAACATCGATTACATCTATACAATCATTTATGGGCATCTTCCCCATCAAAGCTGGGAAAGTCACATATGGGTTTGTGCATCCTAAACTGAGAGTGTCACAGCCTTAGACGCAAAGGCACGTCAACAAGTCGCTGCTAGGCAATGGCAACACGTAGGTGCAGGGGCAGCATACGTAGGCAATACAGATTTCGACAGCGAGTATAACGGGTGCATGCGAACAGCAGGTTCATGCTTCGCACCATGCTGGACTTAGGCGATGGACTGTCTAAAACATCTTGAGTTGCACGTGAGGACTGACAGCTTGAGAAATCATTTTGGGCAGTTTGGTTTGTTGAATGGCAGACCAAGAAAGTTACTTGTGGGCAGTTACGAAGCAGTTACGAGGAAGTTGGTTTTCTTTAAAATGTGCTGTCTAGAGTTAATGAATCTGTCAAAGTGCATTTTTATTTGTAACTTCCATTGTATGTAGGTGTATTACATAGGGCCTAAACATGTGTAACATGTAGATCGGATTGTGCATAACACACATACATTGTTATTGTGTATTCCCTTTGTTGATGGATAAATATAGGTTGAGTTGTTTCCTGTAAATTGCTTGTGTTGTGTTGATCATTAGCTTGTGTTCTTTGTCGCCAAAATTGGTAAGAGGTGTGGGGAAAACCTCTAGGTGTGTGAAACACTTAGACTCTAGGCAAACACGAGTGGCTTAGAAAGATGGTTGAGTCTAGTAACGGGACTAGACGCCCGCGCTGGGATTAAAATTGTGATGAAAATTTTATCGTGACAGAGAGTGCTCACCTTCACTAGGTATTAGCCTCCCCTGTGGAAAGTTGTAGTGTTTGAAGAAGGGATGTTTGTTGATAAGCTATTCCCCTAATGAGACCCTGAGTTCATTAAACTGTAATATGTTGCATTTAATAGTTTGGGGCAAAATTATATTAACCCTGATTATTTTTTAAGTGTATAATATGTTGCATTTGGGGCAAAATTAATAGTTTTAAATGCGTTTATTACTTAAATGCTATTGAGAAGCACTTACAGGGTCCTTTGCTGGCCAGAAACTGCCTTCCATTGTGGTGTTCACGGCAGAGCATTAGGGGCTGTCTGATGGTGGGGCACAAGTCCATTGACGATTTTCTTCTTCACCTTTTTTTTTTTTTTTCTTCATCTTCTTTTCTTTCTCCTCTCCTCAAATACAAAAGTTTCCTTTTATTTTTTTAAACAATTTAATTTTTTTTTATTGTTATTTTTTTTATCTTTTATAAATTTTTTTCTTTAATTTTTTCTTTAATTATTTGATTTTATTTAATTTTTACATCAAAATTTATCCTTATTCTTTTAATTACTATTTTTTTCTAATTGAATTTTTTTTTTAAATTACATCCATCAACATTTGATTTCCATTTATTTTAATGTCAAATTCAATTAATTTTTTTTATTACTATTTGTTTTATTTTATATCATTTTTTAGTTGCCATTTTTTTTAAATTTTATCTCTCATTATTTTGTGAAGAAGAATTTAACTTCATTATTTTTTAGGGTTTATCTTCTATGAAATTTGTCTTAACTCTTGAGCTCATGACTAAGATCACGAGTTTCAAATATTAACACAGAATTACTCTCTATTGTTACTCTCTATTGTTCCGACCGGATCGGGTCCGATCCAAAGCTAAATGCATTGAACTGGGTCTGATCCAGTTAAAAAAAATTAATTTTTATTTTTATTTTTAATTGTGTTTTATTCAAAAAATTAGAAGGAGATCGCTTGATGACGTAACATTTGCAGAATTTGATCGCAATCTCAATTTTGTTCCTGATGTTGTTGCGCGCTTAAGAAATCAAGAAAACTGTAGTCCTTGTCGGATGTATTTCGTACGTGATGGAATTGTAGATATTTTAAGGAAACAATAAAAAATATTTTATATAAGTATTACTTATTTCATGATATAATATCAATAGTTAAACTTACAATATTTAAATTAAAAACCATCAATATATATATATATATAATTATTTTATAACCCTAATTTAAAAAATATTATTTTAACTAAACAAATTAAATTAATTTTTATTAACAAAATAATTTTTTTTCAAACTAAAAGTTACCGCAATAACATAATCACTCTAAACTATCACTTTCACCACTCAGAATATTTGTCATCTAAAACACTGAGCTGGAGCTATTGGAGGAAGGAGAGAAAAGAAATAAAGTCTCCAGCTGAATGATCACATCATCACGTGAAAAGCTTGGCATTTTAAAAAATGGAATCTCGAGGTAAATAAATCAAAGACAAACCGAGTAAAATGGAGTCCAGAGCTTAACATGTTACCAGTTACAGAGCCGAGAGAGAAACTTTTTGCGAGTTCTTTACACTAAACTTTTTTGCAATATTGTTTTAACGGGTTAGTATTAAAAATAATATTTTTTTTTTAAAAATATTATTTTAATATATTTATAAAAAAATATTTTAAAAATCAACCACTAATACACTATTAAACACCCCTAAATATTTTATAAATTCTTCATAGTAGCTTTTACATTTCTTTAGATCTCATTTGACAATGCTTTACACCACAATAAAAAAAAAATCATGTTTTATGTTTTTATTGGCAAAATGTAACTGCAACCGCATTAAAGTTCGCTGTTGCTGCATTATTAAAGGTAAATGTCTTGCATGGATTGACTACCAGTCATATTTTTTTTCCTTTGTTTTTTTGTAAGTTACTAAATTTATAATGGTATCATTTTAAGAGATTTTTTTTAAAATACAACTATATTAAAAAAATTTATAATTATTTTTTATTTCAGCATATCAAAATAATATAAAAACATCCAAAAATTATTATTTTAAAGCAAAAATAAAATTAAAAAATTTCAAAGTTTTTCAAAAGAGTTTCTGAAACGCAAAAATCCATAAAACTCAATTAACAAAAGAAGGTAAAAACTGATGCACAAAAACTACATTTCACACTCAATTTTTTAATGGCCCCGTAATATAAAACACATTTGGTTTGTTACCAAACATTCTGTTACGTTTGTTTCACCGTAAACGTAAAAGCCAGCGAGAAACAGACGCAACTTTAAGTCTTATTTGTTTGCTGAAAGTAGTTTCCTTTTGAAAAATGGTTTTCTTGGAAAGTGGATTTCTAAAAAGTGAATTATTTTTTGTTTGGTAGTGTAATGAAAAATAAATTGAAAAACATCTAGTGTTTGGTTATGTCATGGAAAATGAGGTAGAAAAGATCTTATTAATATTTTTTTTCAAGTTTATTAAAATAATAAAGAATAAATCTTACAAATTAAAAAGGTGAATGAGAATGAAATTGAAAAAAAATTCTAATTTCATAAATTATCTCAAATAAAATAAATAACAATTAAAATAATGGAGATCAAATTTAAAAGATAAAAAATTGAAAGATGATGAAATTAAAATAATAGTACTTACAATTTCATAAATTATTACAAATAAAATAAGTAACAACCAAAAAAATGAGGATCAAATTTGATAGATAAAAAATTTCAATTAAAAAAATAATAGGAGAAAAGCAAATAACAATCATAAAAATAAACACCAAAGTTAATATAAAAATCAAATTTAATCAAATTCTAAGGAGTGAAATTGAAGAAAAAAAATTCAAAACAAAATATATAGCAATCAAAAGTTTAAGGACCAAATTTGTTATAATTAGCAAATAATATGATGTTTTTAATTTTTTCACAACTTTTGAAAAGTGTTTTATGCCCGAAAAAAAGGAAAAAACTTTCCTGGAAACTAAACCAAATTTTTCTTTGACCAGAAAATATTTGTGGTTGATTAATTTTTCTAATAACATATAAATACAAAAAAGTTCAAAAAATAATTTTAAAAAAACCACTTTCCACCAAATAAACAAACAAAGCATTAATAATACTACTTTTTGTATAGTCTTAATAGTAGGAACCTCTTATTTGAACTCTAGGCGTTTATTTTTTGAAAAGTGATTTCCGGAAAATCACTTTTTCAAATTTTTTTGTGGTTGGTTGCCATTAGAAAAGTTGATCAACAGAAAAAACTTTACAGTCAAAAGAAAATTTGGCTTGATTTTCATAAAAGTGTTTTCCTTTTATTTTGAGCGGAAAACACTTTCCGGAAGTTGTGAAAAATTTAGAAATGTCATATTATTTGCTGATTATATCAAATCTGGTACTCAAACTTGTGATTGCTATATATATCTTGTTTTGAATATTTATTTTTCAGTTTCATCCCTTCCAATTTAATTTTTATTTTAACTTTGATCCTTATTTTTATAATTGTTATTTGCTTTTCCTTTATCATTTTTTAATTGAAAATTTTTATCTATCAAATTTGATCTTCATTCTTTTGATTGTTACTTATTTTATTTGAAATAATTTATGAAATGGTAATTATTATCATTTTAATTTCTTCATTTTTTTTTAAAGATTTGATCTCTATTATTTATTTTATTTGAGATAATTTATGAAATTATATTTTTTTTCAATTTCATTCTCATTTAACTTTTTAATTTGTAAGATTAGTTTCTCGTTATATTAATAAATTTTTAAAAATAAAACATTAATAAGTTCATTATCATTTTCTTTGACATAACTAAACACTGAAAAATATTTTCCAACTTTTTTTTTATTATATTACCAACATCAAAAAATAATTCACTTTATCAAAATTTATTTTTTACTTTTCATCAAATAAACTACATCTCCCACTTTTATGCATCACCTGCTGTCTGTTTTTTATTCTAAGTTTGCATGTAAAGTGTTTTTAAAATTTATAAAAGAAGTTACTGTTTACATTGCTGTAGCCCTCGAGTATACAAAGAGATATTCCTGGGAAGTAGCTTTATGCCACTTCCCTTGAATATCCAAGAAGATGCATAATTTTTTTAAAAAAAACATTAAAAAAAAACATAATAATTTACGATGGAAGTCCTCATAATCAATGCATAAAATGTTTTTTTTTTTGTTAAAAATAATTTTTAATATCATATATTAAAATAATTTTAAAATATAAAAAAATTCAATTTTTTATTGAAAAACTAAAAGTGCTTCATAAGAAAGAGCGAAGGCGATATTCATTATAACTTTACTTCCCCACCTCTCTCGCCTACGTGCAGCAACCACTACTAGATGTTCATGGCGTCTTCTTCTTCTTCGTCTAGACCTGGTTGGGATTACGATGTATTTCTAAGTTTTAGAGGTGAAGATACTCGCAAAAATTTTACGGATCATCTTTTCACTGCTTTACAGAAAGCAAAAGTCCGTACATTTCGAGATGACGACGAACTTCGTATAGGTGAAGAAATCTCCTTACAACTCCCCAAAGCAATACAAGAATCCAAGATTTCTATAGTGGTTTTCTCCAAGGGCTATGCTTCCTCCACTTGGTGTCTTGATGAACTTGAAAAGATTCTTGATTGCAAACACACAACTGGTCAGATTGTTATACCTGTTTTCTATGATATTGATCCTTCTGATATTAGAAAACAGACGGGGAGTTTTGCTGAAGCCTTTGATAAGCATGAAGAACGTTTTAAGGAAGAAATGGAGAAGGTCCATAAGTGGAGAAAAGCTCTCGTGGAGGCTGCAGATTTATCTGGGCTGGATCCTCACAGTATCGCAAATGGGTACTTCTTTTCTTTCCCTGTATCAATAGCAAATGCTTATAACTTTTACTCTTATTATGTTTTGTATTTTAAATTTGCATTAAATTCAAAAGATTTATCTTTCATCGATGAGTGATGACTTTTTTTTTCTATGCGCAGGCATGAATCAAAATTAATTCAAAAGATTGTCGAAGTAGTTTCAAGTAAATTGAATCCCAGATTTTTGTCTGACGATAGGCCGCTGAAGAGGTTGAAGACAACAATGATATCTGGTGGTGGGCTGCTTGACGATGCTGAGGAGAAGCAGATAACAAATACATTTGTGCGGGATTGGCTGGCCGAGTATAAAGACGCTGTCTATGAGGCCGAAGACTTCTTGGATGAGATTGCTTATGAAGCTGAAGCTCAAACCTTCATTAACCCACCTGGAATAATGGGGTTGAGAGAGATAGAAGAAAAATCAAGAGGCCTCCAGGAGAGTCTAGATTACTTAGTAAAACAAAAGGATGCCCTTGGTTTGATCAACCGCACTGGAAAAGAACCATCATCAACTAAAAGACCAACAACTTCTCTGGTGGATGAACGTCGTGTTTATGGTAGAGATTATGACAGGGAAGCAATACTGAAGTTGCTTGTATCAGATGATGCAAATGGAGAAAACCCAGGTGTTGTTCGCATAGTGGGCATGGGCGGGGTTGGTAAAACCACGCTTGCTCAGCTTGTGTACAATCACAGCGAAGTACAGAGGTGCTTCAATCTCAAAGCTTGGGTTTGTGTTTCAGAAGATTTCAGTGTTTCAAAGTTAACCAAGGTTATCCTTGAGGAGGTCGGCTCAAAGTCTGATTCTGGGAGTCTGAATCAGCTCCAGATTCAGTTGAAGGAGAGGTTTCGGGAAAATAAATTTTTGCTTGTTTTAGATGATGTATGGGAAGAAAATTATGCTGAATGGGACACGTTGCTTACACCCTTGAAATCTGGAGCACAAGGGAGTAAGATTCTTGTGACAACACGCAATGAAAGGGTAGCATCAGTCATGTCAACTGTTCAAACTCGTCACCTAAAAGAATTGACGGAAGACAGCTGCTGGTTCTTGTTTGCCAAACATGCATTCGGTGATGAAAATCCCATTGCGCAAGAAGAGTTAAAAAAAATTGGTAGAGCAATAACGAAAAAGTGTAAAGGCCTGCCTCTAGCTGCAAAATCACTCGGAGGTCTGCTATGCAACGAAAGAGAAGTCGAGGAGTGGCGGGATATTTTGGAAAGCAATCTATGGGATTTACCCAAAGACAATATCCTCCCAGCTTTGAGATTAAGTTATCTTTATCTCGTGCCACATCTGAAGCAATGTTTTGCTTATTGTGCCATATTTCCAAAAGACTATTCATTTCGAAAGGATGAATTAGTGCTCCTGTGGATGGCAGAGGGCTTCTTGGTCCGCTCTGCAGTAGATGATGAGATGGAAAAAGCAGGTGCTAAGTGCTTTGATGATCTCTTGTCAAGGTCGTTTTTCCAGCAATCAAGTGCCTCTCGCTCATCATTTGTGATGCACGATCTCATGCATGACTTGGCTACACATGTGTCCGGTCAATTTTGCTTCAGCTCCAGTTTGAGGGGAAATAATTCTTCCAAGGCCACCAGAAGGACTCGACATTTATCACTCGCAGTAGATACGGAAGACACGGATGGTGAAGATACCGAAGATGGAGATACGGAAGGTGTTTTTTCAAGCACAATATTAGAAAACATCCGTGAAGCCCAACATCTACGCACATTCCGAACTTCTCTAGACAATCAGATGTGTCCTCCCGAATTTGATAAGATCTTTCAGTCAACACATTGTCGCCTACGAGTGATATCGTTGTCTAATTGTGCCGGTGTAGCTAAGATGCTTTGTTCAATTAGCAAGTTGAAGCATTTGCGGTATTTGGATCTTTCCTGGTCAGATTTAGTAACGTTGCCTGAAGAAGTGAGTGCTCTTCTCAATTTGCAAACGTTGATCTTGAAAAGGTGCCAACAACTTGCTAGTCTACCTGATCTTGGAAATTTGAAGTATTTACGACATCTGAATCTTGAAGCAACAAGAATAGAAAGGTTGCCTGAATCTCTGGAAAGGTTAATCAACTTGCGGTATCTTAACATCAAATACACGCCTTTGAAAGAGATGCCACAATATATAGGTCAACTGGCAAAGCTCCAAACGTTGACTGACTTTCTCGTGGGAAGACAGAGTGAGACTAGCATTAAAGAATTGGGAAAGCTACGACATCTACGGGGAGAACTTCATATTGGGAACCTTCAAAATGTGGTGGATGCTCGGGATGCTGTTGAGGCAAATTTGAAAGGTAGAGAGCACCTTGATGAGCTGAGGTTTACATGGGATGGTGACACTCATGACCCGCAACACGTGACAAGCACACTTGAGAAATTAGAGCCAAATAGAAATGTGAAGGATCTTGAGATTGATGGCTATGGAGGTGTAAGGTTTCCGGAGTGGGTAGGAAAGTCCTCTTTCTCGAATATAGTGTCTTTGAGGCTCAGTAGATGTACAAACTGCACCTTCTTACCACCGCTCGGGCAATTAGCTTCTTTAGAGCGTCTCTCAATTGAAGCATTCGATAAAGTTGAGATTGTGGGGTCTGAGTTCTATGGGAATTGTACTGCTATGAAGAAGCCATTTGAATCCCTCAAAACATTACGGTTTGAAGGAATGCCAGAGTGGCGCGAGTGGATTTCAGACGAAGGCAGCCGGGAAGGCTTCCCTCTTCTAGAGGAGCTTTTAATCCAAGAATGCCCGAACCTTGCAAAGGCCCTACCATGTCACCACCTTCCACGTGTAACAAGTCTTACAATTCGTGGATGTAAGCAGCTCGCGACTCCACTTCCTAGGTTTCCGGAGTGGGTAGGAGAGTCCTATTTGTCAAATATAGTGTCCTTGAAGCTCATTAGATGTACAAACAGCACCTCCTTACCACCGCTCGGGCAATTAGCTTCTTTAGAGCGTCTCTCAATTGAAGCATTCGATAAAGTTGAGATTGTGGGCTCTGAGTTATATGGGAATTGTACTGCTTTGAAGAAGCCATTTGAATCCCTCAAAACATTATCTTTTAGAAGGATGTCAGAGTGGCGCGAGTGGATTTCAGACGAAGGCAGCCGGGAAGCCTTCCCTCTTCTAGAGGAGCTTTTAATCGAAGAATGCCCGAACCTTGCAAAGGCCCTACCTTGTCACCACCTTCCACGTGTAACAAGTCTTACAATCGGTGGATGTGAGCAGCTCGCGACTCCACTTCCTAGGTTTCCTGGGTTGCTCTCTCTCATTGTTTTTGATTTGCACTCCCTAGAGTCCCTACCCGAGGAAATTGATCAAATGGGTTGTTCACCCTCTGATTTAGGGAAAATTATAATCCACCGCTGCGCTTCTCTCAAAGGCGTCGCACTGGACTTGCTCCCCAAGTTAAATTTTCTTCGTATTCTTGACTGTCCAGATCTGGAATCACTATGTGCAAATGAAAGACCTCTCAATGATCTCACCTCTCTCCATTCTTTGGAAATCGAGGGGTGCCCTAAATTAGTTTCATTTCCCAAAGGAGGGTTACCTGCTCCAGTCTTGACACAACTTGATTTATATGATTGCAAAAACTTGAAGCAGTTGCCTGAGAGTATGCCTTCCCTCCTCCCATCCCTTAACCGTTTGGGAATATATGGTTGTTCAGAAGTTGAGTTGTGTCCAGAAGGGGTTTTCCCTCCACATTACAATTACTTTGGATTCGTAATTGCAACAAACTCATTGCAGGCCGCATGCAATGGGGCTTGCTAACGCTCCCTTCTCTTTCACACTTCGAAATTGGAATGGACGAAAATGTTGAATCCTTCCCTGAAGAGATGGTGCTGCCCTCAAATCTTACATCTCTTAGCATCTATGACCTCCAACACCTGAAATCTCTTGACTACAAGGGGCTTCAACACCTCACCTCCCTTACACGTTTGAGAATAAGTCGCTGCCCTCGGATTGAGTCAATGCCAGAAGAAGGGTTGCCCTCCTCCCTTTCTACTCTTGCAATTTACAGGTGTCCTATGCTGGGTGAAAGTTGTGAAAGGGAGAAAGGTAAAGATTGGCCCAAGATTTCTCACATTCCTTACATAAATATTTCCCAAGATTAAAAGAAGGTTTTCTTTCAATCGTCCAACATATTGAGGTATTGCTACTAAATAGTTTATTTTCCTTTCAGTAATCAAAGGCAATTTCAGTTAAAATTTGGATGAATGAAATACAGATATTGTCCATTTTGTCTGTTTTTATTTGTTAAATGTTGAAATACAGATATTTTCTTCCTATTGTCTCTCATTCATCTTCATATATAATAATCATTCTATTGCAATATCTTTTTTGCTATAATTAATGCTACTATCAAATGCGGCAAATGCGGCAAATAAACATCACATGCTTCAGATTTTGAACTGCCAGCGCCACCCTTAAAAGACAACAGATTTTTCACAAAAACTGACAATGGCAAGGGCAGTAATGGACTCGTTAATCCATCGATGCTTCTCGAGAAGATGACCAATCAGAATGCAAGCACAAAGGAGTGCCACAAACAAGGTAATTGAATGGATTGGGGCTTGATCAGGTTCCATACCATCCTCAAACCGAAATTCATCGTATCAGAATTGGACCCAACCCTATAACTATACAAGGAAAACGAAAACAAAAACAAAAACTGTCAAACAAACTGAAATCAATCAAATTCAAGGTGATCGATCACGCAATTAATACACAGAGTAACTAGGGTTCCAAATTACTTCTACAAAAGAAATTAATAAAAAAAATGAAGTGAGAACCTAGAAAGACTCCTTCTCTGATCTTTTTAGTTTTTACCTTGCAGTTGCAGCCTTGAGATTCTCTTCAGATAAAAAGGAAAAGGAAAGCGTTTGGAATAATATATATATATTTGGTTCGAAGAAAGAGGGAGAGAAAACTTAAAAGCCAAGCAAGAGAATATGTTGTCCTTTCTGAGAGAAAGCCAAGTGTGAGGAGTGGAATGGAGACGACGTCAACGTGTGTGGGCGTGTGTTCGCCTGGAGAGAACGATTTTAAGTATATATTCCCCCACTTCTGCTGCTGCTGCATCTGACTAAACGAGAGATAACCCGGATTTATTTGATTTTGACTTGGAGAGACAGTTTGGCCGTTTGGGGGATGGAGGGAATCTTAATGCAAGCAAAAACCGCGAAACTGCTTCCCTTCCTTTATTTATTTATTCCTTTATTCATATCACGTGATTTCGAGGGTTCCACACAGGATATCACGTGATTTCAAGGGTGCCGGAATGTCTTTAAAAAGATTGTTTTTTAAAAGTATTTTTAAAAAACAATATATTAAAAATAATTATTTTCAACATTGATAAATTAAAATGATAAAAAAAAACATCAAAAAATAATTTTAAATAAAAAAATAAACTTTTGTGAAACGTTTTTTTGTACCTTGTCCCTAAACCTCAATTTTCATTGCCTAGCAGAGCTGAAAAGGATTAAAAAATATTTAAGTAATCTGCAACAGATTTTTCATTGTTGACGCGGCAAAATCAAAATTCAAAATTTAAGTAATCAAAAGGATTAAAATCTCCATTCTCTCCTTTTCTCCTTTTCCGCATCTCCAAAAATTCAAAAAATTTTCCCCACCTCTTTCTCTACAAAAATTCAAAATCCAAAAACTTTTGATTTATCTATTTTATTATTACTTAACTTTGATTAAAAAACTTTTCTTGAAGTTTACTTTCACCAAAGATCTTTTATAGATATAAAAAGAAGAGATAATATAAAACAAGTAGATACGTAGCTATATTAACAACAATACTTCAAGCATGCACAAATGCGACTTCTTGATGGTTACGCTGCTAAAGACATTTACAAATCCCCATCAATACTGGTGTTTATTCCTCATGATGATCCAGTGAGCTGACAATAAAAGAAAACCTCGGCATTACAAGTAAATCGATCGTCACTGCAAGCATAATGCAAGCATGGAAGAGATTCGGGTAGGAATTACCCTTGTCTTCATTGAGAGGCTTTAACCTCCCTAGCTCCTTCATCAGCAGGCCCATTGTTTGATGCATCCTCTGAAGCGTCTAAGCAAGGATTGCTTTTACACTAACTTACAGTGTCACGACCCGAATCCCGGATCCATGACCGGCACATAGACAAGGTTCTCATCCAAGGTTCCATACCTATACGAACCCAAACTTACACACAAACTTATCCTAACTCAATCAGAGTTCAACGCAGCATTAATAACAAAATCAACTTCATAATATAATTGAATTGTCTTAATACAAGAGTTCATATAATTCATAGTTTTGGAGCACTAACTTGACAAAAAAAAAAGGTACAAATTACAACCAAAAAGCAGGTTTGGAAGGTTCAACAAAAGTAACCTGCTATCAAGCAATAAGCCTGAAAAGAATAATAATGAGAGGGTGAGTTCAACAACTCAGTGAGTAGATAGCGTTCAAAATACACACACGAGGTAATACAGTAATGAGAAATATATATACAAGTATGACTCTAGGTTCTTATAGAAATGTTTCTCAAATAGGCCATAACAAGAATATCATATGGTAAAACTCGTCAGAAAATCAAAATGCAATGAGCATGAGGCTCCGTACTGTGGGATGATCAGTCCACACAGGTTGGTGACTCCCCCGACCAACTAAGGTTCAGATACGATGTGCACAAAGACTAACACTACCCTGTTAGCATGGGTATTCTGACTGACATACCATAGGTTCATAATCATAATCAAACAGACATATTCATATCTCAAAGCTCAACTCATGACATCAATCAAATGAGGAGCTATCAATTCAGAAGTCAATTCAGAATATATATACTGGTTCATATCAATAATTCGGATTCAACAATTGATCATGCTTATCATAACAAGGATAATAATCAACATATATATTATCAAGAAGCATGATCCAATTCATATTAACAAATCAAATATTTATAATATTTCTCATGCATATGGAAAATTATCCACTCACCTGACTAGAAAGCAAACAGAAGTAAAAATAAGACACCGAAGAAAATCCTACTGACGTCCCGCCGATAGAATATCAGGATTATCTGAATACAAAGGAGGCATATTCAAGAACGACTCGAAAGAATATTTAACTTATTTAATACACTTAACTAGGTGTATTCCGTAATCCTATATGTTTTTGAACTAACTAGTCAATTTTCTCAAAAACCCAAAACTCTAACGGTTTTTCCGAAATCTAATCCATAACAAAACAAATAATAAAATTGGTAATAATTTACTAAATAACCCTCAATTATTCATCAAACCAATCTGAAAAAGGTAATATTACAGCTAGGGACTAATCTGTAATTTATCATATTTTTAAGGCCAAATTGTAATTTTCGTCTAATTAGAGGACCAAACTAAACATATCATAAATTCATGAATATAGTGGAATTATGTCCATAATTCATCCTCATTTCTGTCCAGATCATCTCATTATACTCCAGGGACCATTCTGGAATTTTACCAAATTTTTAGGGTCAAATTGTAATTTTTGTCAAATTGGAGGACCAAATTGAAAGTGTTAAATTCTCTTATCTATACAGTAATTCTGTCCATAATTCATATGTTATTCTGTTCAGAATACCGGAATATGCTCCAGGGACCAATTTGTAATTTTCCAAAGTTCAGGACTAAACTGTAATTTTCGCAAATTGAGGGACCAAATTGAATTTTCGTCATCTTCAACCTCCAATCCAGAATTTTAACAGAAACCTACTGTTCTCCCCTGATTTTTAACTCAAAATTCACCATTCAAACAAAATTATAACTCAAAATCATCACAATCTTCCATAATCAACTAAATCATCAATTAACCACAACAATCAACCCCTAACATTCAATTTAATTCATCAGTTAAACTCAAAACACAAATTTCATAACCCTAACATTTATCAAAACCGAAATTAAAGCTAAAGAAAACATATTATACACATTAAAGCATAATCTTACCCCTTTTTACTTATTTCCTCCAACTCCTTTTCTTTTTCCCTTATTTTCCTCTCTTTTCTCTTCTTCTTCTTTCTCACTTCACTCCTGTGGTTCTCTCTAAATTTCAGATTTCTCTCTTTCTTTTTTTTCGTTTTTTTACTTTGTATTTATATTTATCAAGTTTTATTGAATTACCACTATACCTCTCATTTATTTATTCTAACTTTTAAACCTTCAAAGGTTTTATTGTATTTTTCATCTCATTAATTCAAGACATTACATACAGGCTGAGCATTGGTCAAGAGACTAGAAAGTTGAGACCCCTTTTGCGAAAAGTTTGGTTTACCTTTCGGAGTCTCAGACAGGCTTCCCGTTGACAGCTTTGCTAGGCCCATTGTCTTGTGCTCACACGGGAGCTTGGTTGAAAAAGGTGATTCAGGTGTATTAGGATGCTTCCCAGGAATATCCATCGGTCTATGAAACAGCAAATGAGCCACAGTCCGGTCTACAGGATTGGTCTCTGTTTCCACCTCAGGCATCTTAACTACCCTGCAGAATACTCATAAAATCCATGAGGAAAATGACAGGAAAGTTTGAGATTGCCATACTCTAAACAAATTGATAAAGACTTGATTAATAATTTTGTGCAAACAAATTGAATAATTTGAAATGGGAAGGACGAGATGTAAATGAACAAACCCATTGGAACAAGAAACAATCACATTGTCGCTTACAACAAAAAATCGAGTTTCAGCTCAAAAGAGCTTATGGTTTTGGCTGGAAGTATCCCATTTAGATATAGATGAGCCCCAGTGGCGGAGCCACAGTGGGTCAAAAGAGAGCAATTGTCCCCTTATTTTTTTTAAATATTAATATATTAGTGAGAGTGAATTATTGCTACAGCCTACAGGTAAGGAAAGTTTTTAACTTTTATTATTGTTGACTAACTTGACTTATATATACATATATATATATATATATATATATATATATATATATATATATATATAATTACAGCTCCCCAACTTTTCCCCTTTTCCTTTTTGTTTCTCCTGTCTAACAAAACAAGGGTTTTTTTTCAGCTGCCGTTCTTGCCTCTCCTCGTCTCCTGAATGCAAATTTCTCATGGATTAATTTTTTTTTGCGTTTTACTTTATACTTTATTTTTTCTATTTATTTTATTGTTTAATTTTAGTTTTATTCTTTTATAATTAGTTATTAAAAATATTAGGGTTTATGATAATTTAGGGGTTTTGTTATAAATATGTTCAAAATAAATATTTAAATCTGCTAATTTAATTAATTAAATATTTATTTTCTTATTATAAATAAATAAATTAATATTCATGCAAAACCACTATTCTTGACATCTCTTGCATTGATAGAGTAGTTTATTGAAATTTAATATTTTTACATGATTTGTTTGTAAGTAAAATATCAAGTAGAAAACATGTTTTTCAAGCATTGTCCCTCTTATACATACACTAGGCATTGTTCCTTAATTAAATGTCTAGAAATGATTAAGTATAATTTAATCAACATACTTATTATATGCATATAAATATGAATTGAAATAGGTTTTGATTTTGATGAATTGACGTGTATTTTGCTATTAATTTTATATGAAAGATGTATAATTATTGTGTAACTCAACTGACTTTTGTTTAATAGTGAATTATTATGTAGTTGTGTTAATTATTATGTAGACACTAATGATAAAAAAATCCAGCAGGTTCATATTAAATTAACATGTTACTAGACAAATATTTCAAGCGTAAATCTATTGAGGATGAAGAGTCAATCAAAGCTTCAAGTCATGTAACTCAATCAAGTTCAAAGAAAAGTCATATTGAAATCAACCCCGACACTCTCCTTGTTGACCCTGGCTTAAGAAGACCAATTTATAAGTACCATATAAATGATAGGGATGCAATCCGAAGAGCTTATCTACAAAAAGATCCTTGTCAACCTTCACACTATGATTTTCCATATATGTTTGAATTGATTTCTAATGCATGTCTATATAATATAGTATTTGTTAATAATTTGCCTCCTCATTTAAAAAACTCTGGCTCCGCCACTGAATTGAGCCGATTAGAAGATGATTTGAGTTCTTAAATTTTCTTGCTTAAAATGTAATGTAACATGAATCTGCAGATGATCATTAAATTAGAAGGGAAATTTAATTTTGCCCTGTTTATCTAAAGTTGTGCAAGTTCTCTGCATTGATGATTTCAGTGAATCTGTACAGATCTTGTTTTCCTTCTATTTGTCCTTGAATAAACTTATTGCACTTGTTTAACATTCTTTGTCTCTCTCTCTTAGTTAAATCTAGCAAAATTTATGAGGTATGTTGTGCCACTCATTTAGACTTGGATGTGCGTGTTTAGCTCTCCTTTTTGGATTAAGGTGATTATGCACAAATTCAATGGAATCAACATTGCAGAAAACTTGCATAGATTTTGTTAATATTGGAAAAATTAAATTTCCTTTTCTAATTAAATGAAAATCTCTACTAAATAATATGCTATTTGAATTGTCACTGCACTCATGAATGCTGCACCAGGGTAAAGCTACAAATGTCAGTTTAATATCTGCCTCTACCTAGCTCGGCCTACAATACCAAAGCTTCTCTCCTACAAATGCCAGTTTAATATCTGCCTCTACCTAGGTTGGCCTACATACAATACCAAAGCTTCTCTCAACTAAACATGATGACCAGCACTCACAACCATAACAGAACCAGTGGAAGCCAACTACTACATATTTGATCAACAAGGTCAAATTCAGTCAAGTTTTTAAGGAAATCCAGTGAAAGAGGAACCTAAAATTTTCTGTTTAGATTTTCTTCTACTGCTAAGAACAAGCGCGGCCTTAAATTGAATTGTTTCAGTCACTACTCCTCCATTGTAAATAGAGGATACCGCTTTCAATATTTATTTCTAGAAGGAGAATGGAAAACAGAAAATGGCATTAAAAGATCCTAATTTAACATTTCCATAGAGCAAAAATGTTAAAAAAAGAGAGAGGATAGATTAAATTTGAAAACAGAGGCATGAGAAATGCATTGCCTTAACCAACCTTCTTTGACTGCTGGTTTCCTCTTTTGCAGCAACTTGTTCGTCCCTGCTACTATTGTTTGTACTGCCAGTATCACTAGCATAATGCCTTTGCATTGCACTTTGAGCCAGCCGGAACAAGCTATCCCGAATACAAAGTCTAATTCTGACATCCAACTGTTGTAAAACATTGGTTTGGAATCGTAACCAAGCACAAATTATTTAGCAGGGAAAGAATGCAATAGTACGTGAAGCATACCTTTGAAATAATATCTTGAAGCCTGTAGAGTACTGTGTCCTCCATTGAATAATCATTAACCGCCAGAGAGACTGTATTGGAATCGTCTTGCTCAATAGGTGAGTTTGGGTCAAATGAAGCAAGTGTACTTAGATCCTCTACTTCAAGGTCAGCTCCTTCAACATGCTGAATTTGATTTTCTTGGGAACACTTTTGATGAACAAGCTGCTGCTGCTGTTTCTGAATGGCAAGCATTGCCTGAATTTGTTGCCGCCTCAATTTTTCAATCTTTTCCTGAGGTGTCATTCTCTGGGGTTTCACTGGACAGTCAGCTAACTTGTTTATAGGATTTGCATTGCCTGAAACTTCATAACCAGAAATTTTAGGTCGATGATTAAATGACTAGAAATTTTGTTGGGAAGTCAGAAAACTTTAACAGGATTCGCATTACCTGAAGAAACTTCATAACCAGAAGCTAAAGGTTGATGCTTAAAATCCCCAGACTGAATGTGGGACAACCCAGGCATAGAATATGGATTTGTAGTACTCCCGTATGCAGAAGGGGCCACAAATGGATTGGATATCTGCTGGTACTGCAACTGCTGGTACATCTATAATCAAAGTAAAAGGCCAAGATTCAAAATATCCAAAAGAAATATTACCTACTTATATGCCAAAAATGGCCAAAACTCTGAATCCTGAATATGTGAATCAAAGGTATCTCTAACTGATGCACCATCAGCAGTCTCCTATTTTGACTTGTGATTAATGACCTAGCAGTTCACTTCAACAACATCATTGAAAGGTCCCTAGTGAACATAAGTTTGAATTTCAGACCCAGCAAGAAGAAGTTCATTTTCCAGTAGGCATGCATATCACCTTTTTATCAATATCCATGGAAGACAAAAACCAAGCAATATCAAGTTTTTTTCTGCTGGATATCCAATAAAAAATACCTCAAAGTGTGAACATCTTTAAGAAGGAGGATATCGCATTGCACCCCATCAACTGATCCACAAATAAATTGGCATTTTTCCATCAGTTCCAAGCTACTTTGTAAGGAAAAGGGAGGGAAGTGCCTTCAAAGATACCTTCTTCATAGCTTCTTTAGATATGAATCCACACGACTTTCGTAATCACCAATCACTATGCGCACCTTCTCTTATCATCACAAGTTCCCAAGAAAAATTATATTCTTCCCTCCTCCAGCCCTTTCCCTACATATTTCCACCAGCTTCATAGCAATGCGGCCCGTGAAAACGACTCCCAAATTAAAACACTTGAGAAGCTCTAATAGTTTTCCACAAAGACCTACTTTTCTTATTATTTCTTCACTCTATATATGTCAGTGTGCCATATTCAAATACTACTGATCGATTCTTCCTCCTCACAACCACTCACTTTCCCCTAAATCCCATACCACAACCACTCCTTAATCTTCAACTAAATCAATATCTCTCATCACTTATGAAAACTCCATCTAATTTCCAAATGAATCACACCATTTGAACACTTTGCCAATTCCTAATTCCTTCAAAATTTTCATCCATTAAAAAAAAAACTGCAAGTCATACTTTTTCACTTTAACACAGTTCTCCTTATAATCAATCTTCCAAAATAACCATACTATTGCCTCTAAATCTGGCACGCAAAGCTTCTACATAACCTTCCAACGTTACTTCTTGCCGCCCAACAAGGGCGGCGGCATGCATGGGCTAGGGTAGGCTCTAGTACAGGTCAAGATTTTATCAATATTTTTGTATTAGTTTTATGTAAAGAAAATATGATGCTTTAGTTTGGGTTAAAATTTCAGAATTTTTAAAGAAATTCAGAAATTTGATAAAAAAAATCATAATTTGACCAGTTTTACGTTATTGAGTGTAATTTTTAATCTGATTATCAGATTGAGCTAAAATTTTACGAGGGATCTTAAAATATATTGAATAAAATCTGGTTTAAATTTTAGAATGAACAGAGTTTGGTAGTGCTAACAAAAAAAAAACATCAAATAAAAGCAAAACGACTCATTAAAGGTAAAATTGTTATTTGCCATTAAAAAATAAAACAAATCAGTTCTTCCTTCCTTTATATGTTGCCGACTGGGCAGAAGCATAATAGAAAATGAAAGAAAAGAAAAGGCGAGAGAGAAAGAGAGAAAAATAAGGGAAAAACATAAAAAAAATCCTAGAAAAAAAGATAAGAAAAGTGAGAAAATAACCGTGTAAACTTACAAAGTCCAACTTATAAAATATTAATCTAAGTAAGAATCAAGTGAAGAAAAGAGGAATTGAGAGAGAAACAAAATTTAATTACTCTATTTTTAATTAATATAAAATTATTATTTTATCCCGATTAAGAGATTGCTACAAACTCCTCAAAGTACTCAAAGAGGGACATAAATTGGTTAAGCCAACATTTTTCATTCTTCTATTTTCACGCTGGCATTCTGTTACAAATACTAACTGAAAGAGCGGATAAAAGAACAACTTCCAATTATCAAGCAATAGCCAACACGTGGCAAGATTCTCAGCTAAATAAAAGAAACACCAACATTTAAACGATGTGTCTGGGTGGTAATTGAAACGGTGTGTTTTGTGACACAATACCCCTACAATCGTCTAACAGCCATGCGGTGCATTTAGTAGGATTCAAACATCTTGCAACGGTCACTAGATTCAAATGCTCTCCATCCTCGCCTCCTCCCCTTGATGATTCTTTTGACCCTGCAAGTTCTGTGACAATCTCTCTCTCTCAATTAAATCTAGCAAAATTTATTCTTTCCAACTTTATTTGTTTTGACTGAAAAATAATCTTTTATTTTTGTACTTCACAGGCATGTGGTGGCAAAAGTCGAGCACTATATATATATATATATATTCCTGAAGATACATATGGCTGGTGATTAGCGGATGATGGTGCCATTAAGACTCTTGGTGTGTACCCTCATCCTTTCTGCTTATAGTTGAGTCCATTTGCAGCTTCAATGGCTACTATCAGTTGCTTTGGAACCTGATATCACTAGTCTCATTATGGTACAGACAAGCTCAGGATGATCAATCCTTGAGAATCCACATCCAACCAGAAATAAACCGAATTTCGAGCATAAATGACTCGAACTCGCTGGAATGCTTTGGCACCTCCTTCAATCCTAGTTTGGGAAACAGAAACACTATCACCATTAGTTTTCACCGAGGAAGACAGCACCCCCATTCTCTCCTGCTGTGCTGATGATGGGGCATGAGAGATAGTCCAAAGGATTTGCCTCCCTCCTGCCGCAAGCAATTAGAATGGTTATCACCAGACCTATAAGGATCAGTTTTTCTTTTCGGACTGAAAAAAACATGAAGAGAGAAGTCACCATATGTGTACCTAGCCGCAGAGACAGCTGTTTCAGTGCTGGGGAAAACTCCAGGCTCTGATAAATCTTTGGCAGATCGTTCTGTGGCGAACGAGGGCGGTGGTATACTGCAAACTCAAAAGCAATTTGTGACACAGATTACTCAAAATTATGCCACAAGTGTCAAGGGTGTAAATCTATCATGAAATCATCACGTCGTTGTTTTCCACTCGGTATAAAAAAGAAGTCACACGCCTTAGAGGTTAAATAAATTTATGAAGTTCACCAGCATAATTCACACTAATTCCCCTCTCCAACTTGCACCTCATCAATTTTTATACCTTTACTCTCGAACGAAAATAATAATATCTAAGTTATTAAACCCAACTTGAATTATAATTCAAGCAGTGGGTTAACATAAATCAATACAAAGTGATGTGACTTTTAAGAGTTTTTTGAAAAAACAAATTAAAATGATGTGAATCTTTTTTAAATTAAACTGAGTTTTAATTGATTAAATAAGTTGGATTACACCAGTCAAATCCTATCCGATTTAATTTAAAATCCAATCCAATCTCTTAACTTACCTTGAGTTGGGTTAACACTATTATTGACAGACCAAATTCTCAATCTTTATTTATTATAATCACGATCCAACTCATTAATTTTAAATGGGCCTACAAAACCTTCAACTTGCCATAAAAAATAAAACTTCATACTCATACTCATTAGCGGTTCTGCATCCTATTTTATAAAAGACACTCCAACATAATTAAAGTAGTATTTAATATTTTGGTAGTAATTATTCTTTAAAGTATTTTTTATTTAGAAATATATATAAATAATTTTTATTTTTTATTTTTAAAAATTAATATTTAACATTATATATTAAAACAATCTAAAAACATAATTTTTTTAAAAAACTATTATTATTTTAAAAAAACTGTATCACCATACAAACAAATCCAAAAACACAATTATTTTAAAAAAATTATATCACCGTAAAAACAAATAATTTTTAAGAGTGACAGTGAGCAACAGAAATAAACCATGGCAGAAACTAAAAACACCTTTAATGAAAATTGCGCTTCGATTCACAACGTTTTCATCCTTGACCAATGCTCGACAAAGTAGACGATGGGTCAAAATAGGGCTAATATGCTGTGTATGTTTGATAATGCAGTGAATATAATTTTCTAAAAATATTTTTCGATTAATAAAATATTTCTTAAAGAAATTTTCAATAATTTTGTTAAGAAATTTGCGTGGACAGACATTTTAAAGAATGATGCTAAATTTGGTGTTACATAGGCAGCTGCTGGCTCCTCTTGTATCTTTTGGGGTTTGGCATCGTTTGTTTCCTGCCGTTGTCTATTCTCCGGTCGTCGAAGCTGACTGCAATCCTCTGACTCTGTTCTCATAGTCAGATGCTTCCTCTGTTTTCTCCTGGCATTAAAATTACAGCTGACCTTCAAATCTTATTGATGATATGCCTTTGGTCATTTTCATGAATGGTGCTTGGTGTTGTCTTCTAGTGTTTGCAGTACTGAATATGAAATGAGCTACGCCTGGTTACTCAATTCATTAACCTCCCTACTTTTAATTATATATATATATATATATATATATATATATATATATATATATTTTCTAATCCAAGTAAAATGAATTATATTATTTTTTAAAATAAATTTAATCTCAAATAAAAATTTTACTTTCTAAAATAAAATATGAATTATATTATTTTAAAAATTTGCTTGAGTTACATGAGGTTTTATGGCAGCCCAGTAACGGACTCTTAGCAGAATACCAGGCTGTTAGGCCTCCCTTTTCATCATTTTGAGCTTTACCGGTTACGCTTTTTTTGAGGATGAATATTCTTATTTATTTTATTTTTTCAACTTAAGGATGAACAGTATGTTTATTAAAGACTGCATTAACAGCCGGCTGCTATTTTGAGTTCTGCGGGGCTTTTTGGAAGTGCCTTCCGTTTAGGGAAAATTTGGATTTTTTATTTAATTTTTTTTTACATAATGTTTAAAATAATTTTAAAAAATAAAAAAATTATGGTAATGTATTTTTACTTACTTTAAAAATCATCCACTTGATTAATGGGCATTAGCTGTTTAACACCACATGGTAAAAACTTCGGGTTCCTTCCCTACGTACCCTTTTCCTCACTGGTTCTACAATGTCTCTGGGTGGGTCCATCTGTGCAAGTGCCTTGTAAAATTGCCTTATTCAGTAGTATTTGTAATTTTGTGTAGAGCTGGTATCATTCTTTGAAATCATAGTTATTACGTCATTGAGTTAACTCGTGTGTTAATTATAGGATCAATCATTTTACTTTGTTTTTTTTCTTTAAAAAGAACAAAATTTCTTGTATTGACCTCAGTGTATTTAGATAAGATTTTATCAGTACAGTTGGGTAATTAAGAATCTAGTTGAGTCAAATGGTTTTTGATCATATTAATGTTTTTTCTAGTTGAATTTTAAACATGATCTAGATTAGACTCTAGATTATGAATTCCATGTATTAACTCACCATCAAATTTAACAGCTTTGCTATATTTTGGAATAACATATATATAAATAAAAAAATTAATATATTTTGAAGTAAAATATATTTTTAAAACATATTTAAAAAAACAAACAATATTTTACTCACAAACAGATAATCCTATTGCATCTTAAACTCCAAGTTTCCAACAATGAGTACCCCCAACTAAACAATATCTACATTCAATTAGAACTTGTGGTATAGTTACCTGACAGCGAAATAAAAAAGAAGAAGTAGGAACCCCCCTGGATCTAGGAAATTTCTATTAGACCTGCAAACTGAGGCCGTAACGAGCTTTGGATCTACACACAGGGAAGAGTAATTTCAATAGACCATGATCCAAATCAACGGCTGAAATCTAATAACTCAAGGGATAGTGACACGTTGCCAGGAGTGGAAGACAGCTGGTCTCCAGTACGAAGAGAAACAGCAACGTTTTTGTTGTTTAAAATGGAGTGTTTGTCTTCATTGTTTCATGGGAAATGGGCTGATGTCAGATGGAGAAATTTCTGTGCCGATCCACTGGAGAGAGAGACTTCTTCAACCACCAATCAAATTATTCTTATTGACTTTCTGTGCAGTTTGGCACTTTCCTTCGCTCATTCTCTCTTTGCACCACAAACACTTGGTATTTTAAAAAGAGAAACTAAGCACGGTTTTGCTGTCAAAGTTGTTGTTTTCGTATTTTAAAAGAGTTTTTTTAAAAAATTAATTTGTTTTTTATTTTTTATCAATTTTTTAATTGTCTCCATAATAGAAAGATACCATCCCCACAATACAAAACTCTTAAAAAAAAAGATACCTGTCGTTGTGCTGTTTTATCGATATCACAAGCCACGCGAGTAGCGTGATTAGAGTGATTTTGTATGGGACCCAGTTGTGACATCAGCTGCTTTTGTGTTTTTTCTTTCAATCACAGCTTGATAGTAGGCATGGCATGATTGATGATTGATGGGGGGAGGGGAAATGGGAGCCACACGATCCATTTCATGGTTGGTTGGTTTTTTTATTAACGTGGTTTTACTGTCGGTTTGCTTCTATTTTAACTAATTTTACAAATCTAAAATATAACTAGTTAACCTGCTGTTGTATTATTTTATTTCACGGTTGTTTCTTGCTTGTGGAAGATCATGTCATAACGGATCTTACGGGATCGATACCTTGCTCGGTGTTGATTTACTACAATGGCTGCACGTGAACCCGTCCACCAGAACAAATCCCAACCAGTGTCCGTCTATCACACTCAAATTAATTTGAGATTTCTGTTCCAGTGCCTCCAGAGAAGAGTATAGTTGTTAATCATCTTTTATTTTTGTGTTTTATAATTTTTTTAGGGTAAATTCTCATATAACTTATCATAATATCTAATCTCTACAAACCGACTGCATCATTAAATTTAATTTTCTTGAAATATTTTTTATGAACAAGCTCCCATTGCTGTTTCTGATGACAAGCATTGCTTAATTTGTTATTGCCTCCTTGATTTTAAATATATATTTAAAAATTATAAATCATTTACATATATAAATTTGGATACCGAGGTTAATCATGTTGGATAATATCACTTCCACCTCCATATCCAAACAAGTAAGGTTTTTTTTATCCATCATTATGGAACAAAAATCCCTCCATATTCACTTTTATTCAGGTAAATGGATGTGAACGGGTTCAATTGTCATTTCTAAAATTAATTAAGCCCAAGTTATCGATAAATGTATTAGGAAATCAAGTTTTTATTATTTATTATGATTTTTAATATATTTATATAGTAAAATCCCTCGTATATATATTGAATGCTCTTTCTCCATCAAAGCTAATGGAAATGTGTATAAATTATCATTTTCTCCCCCATTTAAGTTTTTGACAATCAATCGATGGTTTGATAGCATTTAATATATAGATCACTGACCTGCTGGTGAGCATTACCAAGCATGTTCTGCAGCCGAAGCTAGAAAGACTACCTGCTGAGCAGAAGCAACAACTGGTGGATAAGTATAAGATGGAAGACAAACAGGTATTATATAGCTCTGAGGTGTGATGGCAAAGATTGAATAACATTATAAAGGGGACATACTCTTGCTTTCAGCATCCTCGTGTGGATTTAACTAGCACTCATCTCATTTCACATTCACAGGCCTCCCTGTTCCCAGAAATTAGCTCAATGCTCCTTTTAGTTCCTCAAGATTTAATTTTGGTGGAATCTAATTAATAACAGATAAAAGCAACATTCATAAGCAGATTGTTTCAGAGCTCTTAACTGCAAGTTCAGGGGAAATGCATTTAAGCCTGGAACGGTGCGGGGCCTGTATCTACGTTTATGCCTAAGAATAGTTTCTCTTAAGTTATGATTAGAAGTATAAATTTGAAGTCACAAGCTAGCAGTGATGGTGAATTGTGTTTGAACTCTTTGCATTTCATCATCCTCTACTGCCATGACACGTCCTAGATGACTGGATGCTGTGGATGTGACCTGGACCATAGCCATGACAGTCTCCTTTCCTACCCTTTTCCTCGCTGGTTCCTTGACATCTTCGGGTGGGTGCAGGTGCCTTGTTAAATTGTCTGAGTCATTATCGGTAATTTTGTGCAGAACTGTTATTATTCTTTGAAATCAGACCGGGTTCGAGGATCGAGTATAAAAGAATTTGGAATCATTTTATTAAAATGATTTTTTTAAAAACAAATTCCTTAGTATTTATTTAATCAAGTTTAAATCAGATTTTTATCTGGTCAAATAAATCATTAAAAATTCAATTGAGATAATAAGATTTTATCATATCACCATTTTTTCTAATTCAATTTTAAACTTGGTTTATATCAATATTTGGAGGATGTGCTCTCCATATGAAATCAGTATGCAGGAAAGAGTTTAAAAACTATACTATATATAGAAAAAATATTTTGAAATAAAATGATATATATATAAAACCCTCAAGGTCTAGGGTCCACCGGTGAAAGCATGAAGTGAAGGGTTCTTCTGCATTATTAGCACAAGTGAAAAGAAAGATTATATTGGGCATATAATAAAGTTATTCCAACCAAACCCTCTTTTTCGACCGATGGGGTCTCTTGGCAAATAAATCAAGGACAGACCGATGGGGTCTCTTGGCAAATAAATTATAATTAATTTTTTTTTGGAGTGATTTTTTATCTTTTGATTATGTAAAATTTAGTATTTTGTTTTTCCTTTAGCTTCTGCAATTTGATATTTACGTTCAATTTCTATAATTTGTGTTGTGTTTTGGAGTAATCATATAATTTCGAGAATATATTTATTTAGTTTCTGCGATATCTATTCACTTTCTGTAATTTGATACTTTATTTTTCGTTGCTTTTGCTTTCTGTTTTTTTATTTGTTAATTATGGCTACCGAAATAGATGATTCGTTTCAGTCTGTGAGAGGTTGGATGAAAATAATTATTCGTACTAGTAATGAGAAATTTCTTTAAGGGTAAGAAGATGTGGGTGTATGTTAGTGGAACTTATATGATACCCAAGAATACCGAGAAAAGTGATGTTATTTTGATAGATATATGGGAAGCAAATAATACAAAGATTATTATTTGAATCAACAATTCTGCCGAGCATTCTATAGGTATATAGTTGGCGAAGTATGAGACAACAAAGAAGATTTAAAATCATCTGCAAAGATTATTCATGCAATCAAATTTTATAAAGCAATATAATACCCCCAAAAGTCATGGTAGTAATGAATATTTGATTTTTTTTTAATGAAAACTAGAGAACTATATTAGAAGAAAAAAACCTGCTATTTAGGATTAATTAATTGCTTTAATTCAATTCTTTCTATTGACATTGATACCAAACATGTTAATTCATAATATAATCAAGTAATTCAATTCAAATTTACTAATACAATTCAACTCCACTTAAGCCTTTGAATATAGCCAAATGCAAAGGTTATTAAAGTGAAGGATCTTAATAATTTTTATGCTTTGCAACCCTAGGAGCCACACAAAATATAATGTGTTTAGACCATATTTATTTGCTGAAAAGTAATTTCTTTTTATAAAGAGATTTTATCATAAGTGAATTATTTTTTTATATTTGATAATACCATGAAAAATAAGTTGGAAAATATCTTTTAATATTTAATTATGTCATGAAAGATGAGGTGAAAAATAATTTTTTTATTTTTTATTTTTTTTCAAGTTTATTAAAAGAATGAGAAACAAGTCTTACATATAAAAATATTAAAGGAGGATGAAATTGGAAAAAAAATTTATTTTCATAAACTATTTCAAATAAAATAAATAACAATAAAAAGAATTAGGACCAAATCTGATAAATAAAAAAATTTAATTAAAAAAAGATAAGATAAAAGAAAATAAAAATAAAAATAAAAAGAATGAGAATCAAAGTTGATATAAAAATAAGATTAAATCAAATTATACGGGATAGAATTGAAAAAAAAACATTCAAAACAAAATGTATAGCAATCAAAAGATTAAGGACTAAATTGGATACAATCAATAAATAACAAGATATTTTTAAATTTTTTACAATTTCTAGAAAAATTTTTCAGTCCAAAATAAATATAAAATAATTTTCTAGAAATCAAATCAAATTTAATATTTTTTATTTTTAAAAAATGATTTTTAATATAAAATATCAAAATAATTATATGTAAAGTAATATAAATAATGTTTTTTTCATTTTAAAATATTAATATATTAAAATAATATGATAACATAAAAAAAATATTAAATTAAAATAAAAAAAATAATTTTAATATTTTTAAAATACGTTCAAAAAGAAATTCCAAACACTAGCAATATGGGTGCTTCATAAGAAAGATCGAAGGTGACATTCATTATAACTCTACTGCCCCACATCTCTCTCCTACCTGCAGCAACCACTAATAGAATGTTCATGGCGTCTTCTTCTTCTTCTTTGCCTAGACCTGGTTGGGTTTACGATGTATTTCTAAGTTTTAGAGGTGAAGATACTCGCAAAAATTTTACGGATCATCTTTACACTGCTTTACTCCAAGCAGGAATCCATACATTTCGAGACGACGAAAAACTTCGTAGAGGTGAAGAAATCTCCTTCCAACTCTCCAAAGCAATACAAGAATCCAAGATTTCTATAGTGGTTTTCTCTGAGGGCTATGCTTCCTCCACTTGGTGTCTTGGTGAACTTCAAAAGATTCTTGATTGCAGACACACAACTGGGCAGATTGTTCTACCTGTTTTCTATGATATCGATCCTTCTGATATTAGAAAGCAGACGGGGAGTCTTGCTGAAGCCTTTGGTAAACATGAAGAAAGTTTTAAGGAAGAAATGGAGAAGGTCCAAAAGTGGAGAAAAGCTCTTTTGGAGGCTGCAAATTTATCTGGGTTGGATCGTCGCAGTATCGCAAATGGGTGCTTCTTTTCTTTCCCTATATCGATAGCAAATGCTTATAACTTTTACTCTTATTACATTTTGCATTTTAAATTTGCATTAAATTCAAAATATTATCTTTCATCGATGAGTGATGACTTTCTTTTTCTATGCACAGGCATGAGTCAAAATTAATTCAAAAGATTGTCGAAGACGTTTCAAGTATTTTGAATCCCAGAAACATAAACGATAGGTTGCTGAAGAGGTTGAAGACAACAATGATATCTGGCAATGGGCTGCTTGACGATGCTGAGGAGAAGCAGATAACAAATAAAGCTGTGCGGGATTGGCTGGCCGAGTATAAAGACGCTGTCTATGAAGCCGACGACTTCTTGGATGAGATTGCTTATGAAGCTCTACGGCAGGAGTTGGAAGCTGAAGCACAAACCTTCAGAGATCAGACGCAGAAGCTTCTTTCTTTCATTAACCCACTTGAAATAATGGGGTTGAGGGAGATAGAAGAAAAATCAAGAGGCCTCCAGGAGAGTCTAGATGACTTAGTAAAACAAAAGGATGCCCTTGGTTTGATCAACCGCACTGGTAAAGAACCATCATCGCATAGAACACCAACAACTTCTCACGTGGATGAATCTGGTGTTTATGGTAGAGATGATGACAGGGAAGCAATACTGAAGTTGCTTCTATCAGAGGATGCAAATAGAGAAAGCCCGGGTGTCGTCTCCATAAGGGGAATGGGCGGGGTTGGTAAAACCACGCTTGCTCAGCATGTATACAATCGCAGCGAATTACAAGAGTGGTTCGGTCTCAAAGCCTGGGTTTATGTTTCAGAAGATTTTAGTGTTTTGAAGTTAACCAAGATGATCCTTGAGGAGGTCGGTTCAAAGCCTGATTCTGATAGTCTGAATATTCTCCAGCTTCAGTTGAAGAAGAGATTGCAGGGAAAGAGATTTTTGCTTGTTCTAGATGACGTTTGGAATGAAGATTATGCTGAGTGGGACAAGTTGCTTACCCCCCTGAAGTACGGAGCACAAGGGAGTAAGATTCTTGTCACAACACGCAATGAAAGTGTAGCATCAGTCATGCAAACTGTCCCAACTCATCATCTAAAAGAATTGACGGAAGACAGCTGCTGGTCCTTGTTTGCCAAACATGCATTTCGTGGTGAAAATCCCACTGCTCATGAAGAGTTGCTAGAAATTGGTAGAGCAATAGCGAGAAAGTGTAAAGGCCTTCCTCTAGCTGCAGTAACACTCGGAGGTCTGCTACGCACCAAAAGAGATGTAGAGGAGTGGGAGAAGATATTGGAAAGCAATCTATGGGATTTACCCAAAGACAATATCCTCCCAGCTTTGAGATTAAGTTATCTTTATCTCCTGCCACATCTGAAGCAATGTTTTGCTTATTGTGCTATATTTTCAAAAGACTATTCATTTCGAAAGGATGAATTAGTGCTCCTGTGGATGGCAGAGGGCTTCTTAGTCCACTCTGTAGACGATGAGATGGAAAGAGCAGGTGCTGAGTGCTTTGATGATCTCTTGTCAAGGTCGTTTTTCCAGCAATCAAGCTCATCATTTGTGATGCACGATCTCATGCATGACTTGGCTACCCATGTGTCCGGTCAATTTTGCTTCAGCTCCAGGTTGGGGGAAAATAATTCTTCCAAGGCCACCAGAAGGACTCGACATTTATCACTCGTAGATACGAGAGGCGGTTTTTCAAGTACAAAATTAGAAAACATCCGTCAAGCCCAACTTCTACGCACATTCCAAACTTTTGTACGCTATTGGGGTCGTTCTCCTGATTTTTATAATGAGATCTTTCATATATTGTCAACACTTGGGCGCCTACGTGTGCTATCCTTGTCTAACTGTGCCGGTGCAGCTAAGATGCTTTGTTCAACTAGCAAGTTGAAGCATTTGCGGTATTTGGATCTCTCTCAGTCAGATTTAGTAATGTTGCCTGAAGAAGTGAGTGCTCTTCTCAATTTGCAAACGTTGATCTTGGAAGATTGCCTCCAACTTGCTAGTCTACCTGATCTTGGAAATTTGAAGCACTTACGACATCTGAATCTTGAAGGAACAGGAATCGAAAGGTTGCCTGAATCTCTGGAAAGGTTAATCAACTTGCGGTATCTTAACATCTCAGGCACGCCTTTGAAAGAGATGCTACCACATGTGGGTCAACTGACAAAGCTCCAAACGTTGACTTTCTTTCTCGTGGGAGGACAGAGTGAGACTAGCATTAAAGAATTGGGAAAGCTACAACATCTACGGGGACAACTTCATATTAGGAACCTTCAAAACGTGGTGGATGCTCGGGATGCTGCTGAGGCAAATTTGAAAGGTAAAAAGCACCTTGATAAGCTGAGGTTTACATGGGATGGTGACACTCATGACCCGCAACACGTAACAAGCACACTTGAGAAATTAGAGCCAAATAGAAATGTGAAGGATCTTCAGATTGATGGTTATGGAGGTGTAAGATTTCCGGAGTGGGTAGGAGAGTCCTCTTTCTCAAATATAGTGTCCTTGGTGCTCATTAGCTGTAGAAACTGCACCTCCTTACCACCGCTCGGGCAATTAGCTTCTTTAGAGAAACTCTTAATTGAAGCATTCGATAAAGTTGTAACTGTGGGCTCTGAGTTTTATGGGAATTGTACTGCTATGAAGAAGCCATTTGAATCCCTCAAAAGATTATTTTTTTTAGATATGCGAGAGTGGTGCGAGTGGATTTCAGACGAAGGCAGCCGGGAAGCCTTCCCTCTTCTTGATGAGCTTTACATAGGAAATTGCCCCAACCTTACAAAAGCCCTACCCAGTCACCACCTTCCACGTGTAACAAGACTTACAATTAGTGGATGTGAGCAGCTTCCTAGGTTTCCTAGGTTGCAGTCTCTCTCTGTTTCTGGATTCCACTCCCTAGAGTCGCTCCCCGAGGAAATTGAGCAAATGGGTTGGTCACCCTCTGATTTAGGGGAAATTACAATCAAGGGCTGGGCTGCTCTCAAATGCGTCGCACTGGACTTGTTCCCCAAGTTAAATTCTCTTTCTATCTATAACTGTCCAGATCTCGAATTACTATGTGCACATGAAAGACCTCTCAATGATCTCACCTCTCTACATTCTTTGATAATCCGGGAGTGCCCTAAATTAGTTTCATTTCCCAAAGGAGGATTACCTGCTCCAGTCTTGACACGACTTAAGTTACGGTATTGCAGAAAGTTAAAGCAGTTGCCTGAGTGCATGCATTCCCTCCTCCCATCCCTTTCGCATTTGGAAATAAGAGATTGTTTAGAACTTGAGTTGTGTCCAGAAGGGGGTTTTCCTTCCAAATTACAATCACTTGAGATTTGGAAATGTAACAAACTCATTGCAGGCCTCATGCAATGGGGCTTGCAAACGCTCCCTTCTCTCTCACGTTTTACAATTGGTGGCCACGAAAATGTTGAATCCTTCCCTGAAGAGATGCTTCTGCCCTCAAGTCTTACATCTCTTCACATCTATGACCTAGAACACGTGAAATCTCTTGACTACAAGGGGCTTCAACACCTCACCTCTCTTACAGAATTGGTGATTTCTAGCTGCCCTCTGATTGAGTCAATGCCAGAAGAAGGGTTGCCCTCCTCCCTTTTTTCTCTTGAAATTAAATATTGTCCCATGCTGAGTGAAAGTTGTGAAAGGGAGAAAGGTAAAGATTGGCCCAAGATTTCTCACATTCCTCGCATAGTTATTTTCCCAACATCAGCGGAGCAAAAAAGTAGCAGTTAAAAGGAGCTTTTCTTTCAATCGTCCAACATATTGAGGTATTGCTACTAAAGAGTTTATTTTCTTTTCAGTAATCAAAGGCAATTTCAGTTAAAATTTGTCATGTTCCACTATTAATTCTATGCTTATTTTTGGCAGGATCCAAATCCATCTTTCTACTTACAGTTCATGAAGGCTCTGTCACCCTTCCTTCTTGCCAGAACGATATGCACAGGATAAAATTGATCTGCTTGCTCCCTCAGCTATGACTCATTGTGAGCTTTTCCATTTGATGTTCTTTCTCAGTTACTCTGTATTTCTCCACCATTATTAATTCTTTGCATTTTCATGTCAGTATTACCAATTGCCCATTTTCACTAAACAAGATTGTTTTTCAAATATCATTACGTAGCTATTTGTGTATTTTACATATCCTTTTCATGCTCTTGGTCTAAATCCTCTATTGTTTCTTTGCAGCATTCTGATCCAAATTTTCCTCTACAAGCATGGGCGGCTCATAAGTTTGGATGAATGAAATACAGATACTGTCCATGTTGTATGTTTTTATTTGTTGGATGTTGATATACAAATTTTCTTCCCATTGTCTCTCATACATCTTCTTTCTCATTTTAAAATGTTTAATGAGTTCTTTAAAATAACTAATTTATAATTTTATTATTGACCATGCTTTATTGTAGGTCAAGTTAAGTTTTTCTTAAAAATAAAAAATTATTTAAATTGTGAATGTTTTAATTTTTTCTGGTAAAAAAAATTTAAATCGTGTGGTGATATATTTGGTGTGAGTTGATTCAATTTGCAGTTTAAAAAACAACCTAGATAACCAATAAAAATATAATTTAACTTATAAAAAATTTCAAGATTACATATATTTTTTTAATATTAAGATAACAACAAATTAAATTGATTTGGGTCAACTCAAGTTAACTTGTTAAATTCATAACTTGAATTATGAGACTATGATAACTATGTAGAAAATAAATTATTAAGTCTAATTTTCAACCAACCAAATATTAAAAGATAAAATTAAAATAAATAAATAAGCCATTTGGAGATTGACCTGATGCGACTTAATTGATTTAGCTTGTTTGAAAGCAACCCTGACAACCAGTAAAAATATAGTCTGACTTAGAAAAAATTTCAAAATGACACTTTTTTTTAATATGAAGATAACAAAGTAATAGATTGAATTGGGTTAACCAAAGTTAACTTGTTAAAATTTTTATCCAGGTATGAGACTATGAAGTCTAATTCCTAATCAACCAAATATTGAATGATATAATTGAAAAAATAATCAATTAAAAAAATAATCTAAAAATATGAATTGAGTTAACTTGTCAAGTCCATAGCCTTGGTTATAATAGAGATATAATCTTATAGAAAAAAAATAAAAATAAATTATGAAGTTCAATCTTAATTAGCCAAATGTTGAAGGATAAAATTAAAAAAAAAGAAATCAATTTTAAAAAGAACATAAAAATAACTCAAGTCAATCCACCAAACCCATAACTAGCTCGTCATGAGATCGAAATAATCTTATAAAAAAATTACATGATTTAACTCATTAAATATGTGACTTTGGTTACAAGACCGAGACAACCTCTTAAAGAGTGAATAAAAATAAATTAAAAAGTGCAATCCCTAATTGACCATGTCAAACCCGATGTGAATGATGCAATTTCTAGAAATTTGAATTAAAAAATAACATAAAAATGATTTAGGTCAATTAGGGTTAATCGGTTAAGCATCATTTTTAGACAATGAGGCTAGGATAACATAATAAAAACAAAATCAAAACAAACCATGAAGCTTAATTCCTAATAAAACATAATATTAAATAATAAAATTGAAGAAAAAAGATCAATAAAAAAATTGAGTCAATCGGGTTAACTTGCTAAGCTTGCGAGTTAGGTTATGAAACATAAATAATCCAATAAAAAGCAAATTCACTATTGAAGGACTCGTGACCCAGATCATGAAATCAAGATAACCTCTTATAAACAAAATTAAAAAACAACTCAATTTAATTTGGATTAAAATGCCAAAACCCCCGTCTCTAATCATGAGACTAGGATAACCCTGTAGAAAATAATTTGAAATAGATTATGAAGCTTTATTCCCAACTGACTTGATATCGAATGATAAAATTGAAAAAAAAATTCAATTAAAAAACATAAAATACAACTCGAGTCAACTTAGGTTAACTTTTTAAGTATTATTTCTGGGTTACGAGGTTAAAATAATCTAATATAAAACAAACAAAACAAAACATGAAACTTAATTTTTAATTAATCTAATATTAAAAGATAAAATTATAAAAATTAAAAAGTTAGCTAAAAAAATCAAGTTAACCGAATTAATCCATCAAATCCACAATTTTTATTATAAAAGTGAGACACCTTAATAAAAAAACATTCATTAAAAAAAGCACTCATTCAAATAATTGTATAAAATATAATAATATAAAGTATAATTTATGATTTATTTATTTAATTTATCAATGAAAAGTGATAGAAGGAAGAAGAGAAAAGAAATAAAGTGAAGTCTTCTGCTGCATTATCATATCATGTGAAAAGCTTCGCATTTTGTGAAGTTTTTCCAATCAAACCCCTTTTTTTAAAAGATGTAATTTCTAGGAAAATAAATCAAAGACAAACCGAGTAAAATTCCAAAAGAAGAGAAAGATGGAATAGCGTTTCAGTTGCGGCTTGTATACGTGTTTCAAAAATAATTTTTTTATTTTAAATTAATATTTTTTTTAATGTTTTTAGATTTTTTAATTTGTTAATATTAAAAATAATTTATAAAAAATAAAATAATTTATTTTAATATATTTTTAAATAAAAAACAATAGAAACCCGTGACCCCTTAAATGTACTCCTAAGCATAACAATTTAAGAGTTAAAGAGCCGAGAGAGAAAAAGCTTTTGCCAGTTCTTTACACAAATTCTTTCCCCTTCTGTCAGCTGAACAAAATCCCCTCTTCTTCTTCTTCTTGTTTGTTTACTCTTCCTTCGTTACTTTGCAAAGAGGAGAAACCATGGCCGGGGCTTTAGTAGGAGGAGCTTTTCTTTCTTCTTTCCTTAATGTTTTGTTCGACAGGATGGCCTCTCCCCAGGTGGTTGCCTTCTTCAGAGGCCAAAAAGTCAACAATTGGCTGCTAACGAGGTTGGAGACAGCAATGACATCTCTCAGGGTGGTGCTTGACGATGCCGAGGAGAAGCAGATAACAAACCAATCTTTCCTGGGAACTTGCTTAGTTAAAGGATTATCCATACGATACTATTTTTATATATATAGCAGTTTGTAATGAAACGGTTGAAGACTAGCAAGACGACGACACAAGAGAACAGTTGGGTTCCGTATGATCAAGGATCTGATGGAGTGGTGATTTCTTCAAAGAAGTTAGATTCGGTGACTGTAATTTCTCGAGGGAGAATTGATGAAGACCCTGATAATGGAAGAGAAATACAGCAAGGGGATAAAGATTGACACCCTATTTTGACTTGGATAGGTGTTGTGACATGATGAGTTGCTGTCAAACATAAGCAAGGAATGGGGAGAAATTTGGAGAACAGAAATTGCACGAGGGCACATGGAGATTGTGTAGGAGTACCCGTGATCCAACGAGGTACTGTAATGAGACAACAGATGCAAGGAGAAGAAGTGTTCCCGGATGAAGCTCAAAGTAAAGATTGTGAAAAGGATGTACAACAGGAAGTCTCTTGTGCTCTTGATGAAGACAACAGGCGAGGACCTTTCCAATACATGCAAGGATAGAAAGAGAGCTATTGCAGAGGCACCTAATTGAGGGGGTGCGAACGCCTATGATAAAAGACGACCGCCTATGATGAAAGGCGAAGACACCAAAAAGAGTTGGTGTAGGTGGAGCTGTCAAGCAGAAAGGCGCAAAAGCTCCAAACATAGAAAATGAGATGGAAGATTGCGAGGAGTGTACCACAACTCTCTCTTTCTATGTGTTCAATGGAAGTGATCTCTCCCATAGTCCACATGGTGGTAGAGAATCTTAGAGCCACATTGAAGCATCTCCGATGAAGGAGGATGAGAACGCATCATGACGAGCGGAGACACCTCAGACAGAAAGTGTGCGGGCCACGATATGAGCCTAGTTCAGACCGCCTTATGATAACAGGCGAAGACACCTTAAAAAAGGTGTGAGAGCCACGATAGGAGCCCCAGTTCAGAATGCTCCAAAGCCAATGTAATGGTTGGATATGAGTGGACAAGTGTATGGATAGCCAATGAAGTGGCTATGATGAGTATGGAGACAAATGCCAGATTGACTTTCATTGCCTCTAGGTTAAAGATCAATGAGCTAGATAACATATGCCTTGGACAATAAGTGGATGACTTATGGAGCATTAAGACGCGACTGATAAGAATGAGCAGAGTACATGCGCAAGTTCCGGGAATAAGTTGACTCTTGTCAAGGTGGTGAGCTCGGTAATGGCATTGTAATACTCAGAGTATGAAGAAAGATATGGATCAACCTTTAATGGGCTGCCCCCATGGTTAAAGGTGGAGAACTACCTGGACTCTTAGAACTAAAAGCGAGAGACTCATGGAAAAGTAAGGTGTGGTTCCTAGAGTGGAACAGAGGGCAGACACAACTTCGGGATGAGTAGAATCTTGGAAGAGTGGTGAGCTCGTGATCACATTGAAATACTCAGATAATGAATGTCGCACTCGGAAATAGATAATTCCATTTGAGGGGGTGTTGTAAGCCTTGATGTGAGGCTTGATAAATCATTTCGGATTGAGCATGGTTAATACGCTCGAAGGGGAATTTTATCCCAGAGACAAGCGTTAACACTCTTCAGATGTAATGTGACAGACCATCTGGTTGTAGTGATCCTTTTGTGTAAGAAAAGGTGTGCTTTGGTGACTCTGGTGATTGAAAGGTTTGGCGAGTACCTGTAAACTTGGCCAAAGATGCTCTCAGAATGGTAAGCTTGGAAGAGTTGCAAGATGCAAGCATGTGCTGAAGAAGCAAGAGGACAATTACCCACATAAATGGCAAAGGGGGTGATTGTTAGAATATTACCAATTATGTGGCTGCCATTGTCAAAGAAGATGGCTGCCATTGTCAAAGAAAAAAGGCCAACTTGTGAGAGTCAAAGAGAGTTGTTGATGCAGCATTTGCAGCCTTTTAACATTGTCAAAGAAGGAGGCTATAATGGTGGGTTGTTGGTGGCAGCTGCTAATGTCAAAAGAAGCTGCAACAACCATTAACAAAGAGTAGCCACCATTGTTGACAAAGGAGCAAGAGGAGTTGTTATTGAAGCCTATAAATAGACACCAAGAGTGCAACACAAAGTGAGAGAGAGAGTCTTGTAGTAGAGCTACAAAAGAGAGAAGAAGAGAGAAAAAAAGAGAAGGGCTGCAACCAGCAGCCCTGCTGCCTTATGCAGCTACTGCCCTATGTAGCAATGTGAGATGGGAGTTGAGTGGATGTGATCCTCCTCCGTGTGTTGTATTCTTTCTCTATCTCTAATAATATCGATCTCTCCAGTGGATGTAGGCGATTTGCCGAACCACGTTAAATATTGTGTTAGTGTGCTTAGTCTCCTTTAAGCAATGATCATGAACACCACCGTTCCGCAAGGGGGAGCAGAAATCCCCAACAATACAGAAGTTGCTTCTACCAGACGATGCCAATGGAGAAAACCCAGGTGTGGTTCCTGTTACAGGGTTAAATTCGTCAGGCTGTAGGTTGACGAAAGTATTGCTGGACAGTAGCTATGAGGTGGCAGCCCGCATGACGGTAGTGAAAATCGGCAGCATGCAACAGCAACGCAGCAGTGTGCTGACAAGAGCTGGAGACTTGGACTATGGATTGTCCAAGGCTCGATGAAACAGTGCTGGAATGACGTGATGGGACAGTGTCGAATTCGGCAGCATTGATGAGATCAACAGCGTCGACAAAATTGGCAGCAGGGGCTGACGATAGGTCTAGGCGATGGACAGTCCATGACTGGACATAATACACTACTGGCATGAATGGCAGCACGCATAGGTAGTGGCAACGTGCATGGGCAGATTCAGCAACAGTGTGCGTCAACGATTCGACAGGACATGGGTTGATGTTCGACAGGAATCCTAACTTAGACCATGGACAGTCCAAGGCATACAAACACCTACTCTGGCAGCGTGGAAGTTGGCAAAAGGGACAACTGGCTTGTTGGGTGGCAGGCTATGGAAGAAGCAGCAATTGCAGGCAATTTTCGACAGTTATCAGCAGTTTTCCAGGAGGCCAAACTGACCAGAACGTGGCCCATGTCTTGGGAGGCAGTTATGTTGTATTATTCCATGTAATAGGTTGTACATAGGGTGTAGCATGCAATGTTCTGGTAGGCAGCAGAACACTTGTGCATGGCACACACGCTAATAAACTTGTGTATCCTTTGTTGACGAGACTAATGAAGGTTGGGAATGTTTTCCTGTAATATCTTGTGTGCTTGGTTCTGTACAGCTTTGCTTGTGTATTCCGCTTGTCTATGTAATGGGAGTGAGTGTGGGAAACCTCTTGGTGAGGGAAACACGAGTGAGGTGAGGGAAAGGCTGAGTCTAGCTAGTCATCAACCTCCTGTCACGACCCGATCCCCGGATCCATGACTGGCACATAGGCAAGGTTCCCCTCCAAGGTTCCATACCTATGCGAACCCAAACTTACACACAAACTTATCCTAACTCAATTAGAGTTCAACGCAGCATTAATAACAAAATCAACTTCATAATATAATTGAATTGTCTTAATACAAGAGTTTATATAAGTTCAGAGTTTTGGAGCACTAACTAGACATAAAGGAAAGGTACCAAGTACAACCAAAAAGCAGGTTCTGAAGGTCCAACAAAATGACCTGTTATTAAGCTATAAGCCTGAAAAGGATAAATAATGAGATGGTGAGTTCAACAACTCAGTGAGTAGATAACGTTCAATACACACACACAAGGTAATACAGCAATGAGAAATATATATACAATTGGCTTTAGGTTCTTATGGAAGTTTTCTCAAATTGGCCATAACAAGAAGATCATATGGTAAAACTCGTCAGAAAATCAAAATGCAATGAGCATGAGGCTCCGTACTGTGGGATGATCAGTCCACACAGGTTGGTGACTCCCCCGACCAACTAGGGTTCAGATACGATGTGCACAAAGACTAACACTACCCTGTTAGCATGGGTATTCTGACTGACATACCATAGGTTTATAATCATAATCAAACAGACATATTCATATCTCAAGGCTCAACTCATGACATCAATCAAATGAGGAGCTATCAATTCAGAAGTCAATTCATAATATATATACTGGTTCATATCAATAATTCGGATTCAACAATTGATCATGCTTATCATAACAAGGATAATAATCAACATATATATTATCAAGAAGCATGATCCAATTCATATTAACAAATCAAATATTTATAATATTTCTCATGCATATGGAAAATTATCCACTCACCTGACTCAAAAGCAAACAGAAGCCAAAAGCAGACACCGAAGAAAATCCTACTGACGTCCCGCCGGTAGAATATCAGGATTATCTGAATATAAAGGAGACATATTTAAGAACGACTCGAAAGAACATTTAACCTATTTAATAAACTTAACTAATAATGTATTCCGTAACCCTATATGTTTTTGAACTAACTAGTCAATTTTCTCAAAAACCCAAAATTTAACGGTTTTTTCCGAAATCTAATCCATAATAAAACAACTAATAAAATTGGCAATAATTCACTAAATAACCCTTAATTATTCATCAAACTAATCTGCAAAAGCTAATATTACAGATAGGGAATAATCTGTAATTTATCCTATTTTTAAGGGTCAAATTGCAACTTTTGTCTAATTGAAGGACCAAACTGAAATTTATCATAAATCCATGAATATACTGAAATTCTGACCATAATTAGTCCTCATTTCTGTCCAGATCATCTCATTATACTCCAAGGACCATTCTGGAATTTTACCAAATTTTTAGGGTCAAATTGTATTTTTTGCCAAATTGGAGGACTAAATTGAAAGTGTTAAATTCTCTTATCTATACAGTAATTCTGTCCATAATTCATATGTTATTCTGTTCAGAATCTCGGAATAGGCTCCAGGGACCAATCTGCAAATTTTCCAAAGTTTGGGGACTAAACTGTAATTTTCCAAAATTGAGAGACCAAACCGAAATTTTGTCATCTTCAACCTCCAACCCAGAATTCCAACAGAAAACCCACTGTTCTTTCCTTATTTCTAACACAAATTCACCATTCAAACAAAATCATAACTCAAAATCATCATCTTTCAATTCAATCTCTCAAATTCAACCAAATAATCAAATACCCACAACAATTAACCCTACAACATCCAAATTAACTCATAAATCAAACTCAAAACACAAATTTCATAACCCTAACATTTATCAAAATCAAAATTAAAGCTTAATTAACACATATTTATACATAATCTTACCTTTTTACTTATTTCCTTCAATTCCTTTCTATTTCCCTTCTAATTTCCCTCTTTTCTCTTCTTCTTCTTTCTCCCTTTCTCTCCTGCCGGTTCTCTCTCAAAATTCAGATCCCTCTTTCCTCTTTTTTTTTTACTTCCTATTTATATATATTATCTCTTTATACAATTATTATTATACCCCTCATTTAATTTATTCCTACATCTAAGCATTCAAGGGCCTTGTTGCCATTTCCTATCTTTTAATACAAAACATTACACCTCCGAGGACAGATTTCTCTCTAAGGTCTGTTTTTGGGATAAAAAATTGACCCTGTGACAGTTCCCATAGTGGGAATGGGCGGGGTTGGTAAAACCACGCTTGCTCAGCTTGTATACAATCACAGCAGAGTACAAGAGTGGTTCGGTCTCAAAGCTTGGGTTTGTGTTTCAGAAGATTTCAGTGTTTCGAAGTTAACTAAGGTTATCCTTGAGGGGTTCGGTTCAAAGCCTGCTTTTGATAATCTGGATCAGCTCCAGCTTCAGTTGAAGGAGAGATTGCAGGGAAAGAAATTCTTGCTTGTTTTAGATGACGTTTGGAATGAAGATTATGATGAATGGGATAGGTTTCTTACCCCCCCTGAAGTACGGAGCACAAGGGAGTAAGATTCTTGTCACAACACGCAATGCAAGAGTAGCATCAGCCATGAGCACTGGTCCAACTCATCATCTAAAAGAATTGACGGAAGACAGCTGCTGGTTTGTGTTCGCCAAACATGCATTTCGTGGTAAAAATCCCAATGTTTATGAAGAGTTGCTAGAGATTGGAAGAGAAATAGGGAGAAAATGTAAAGGCCTTCCTCTAGCTGCAAAAACACTCGGAGGTCTGCTATGCACCAAGAGAGATGTCGAGGAGTGGGAGAAGATATTGGAAAGCAATCTATGGGATTTACCCAAAGGCAATATCCTCCCAGCCTTGAGATTAAGTTATCATTATCTCCTGCCACATCTGAAGCAGTGTTTTGCTTATTGTGCCATATTTCCAAAAGACTATTCATTTCGAAAGGATGAATTAGTGCTCCTGTGGATGGCAGAGGGCTTCTTAGTCCACTTTGTAGATGATGAGATGGAAAGAGCAGGTGCTGAGTGCTTTGATGATCTCTTGTCAAGGTCGTTTTTCCAGCAATCAAGCTTATCATTTGTGATGCACGATCTCATGCATGACTTGGCTACCCATGTGTCCGGTCAATTTTGCTTCAGCTCCAGGTTGGGGGTAAATAATTCTTCCAAGGCCACAAGAAGGGCTCGACATTTTTCACTCGTAGTAGATACGGAAGACACGGATGGTGAAGATACCGAAGATGGAGATACGGAAGGTGTTTTTTCAAGCACAAAATTAGAAAACATTAGTGCAGCCCAGTTTCTACGCACATTCCAAACTTATCCACACTATTTGAGGTGTCCTCCCGAATTTTATAATGAGATCTTTCAGTCAACACTTGGGCGCCTACGAGTGCTATTCATGACTGGTTGTAGAGATGCAACTTTGAAGTTTTGTTCAACTAACAAGTTGAAGCATTTGCGGTATTTGGATCTTTCCTTTTCACAGTTCTTAGTAACGTTGCCTGAAGAAGTGAGTGCTCTTCTCAATTTGCAAACGTTGATCTTGCAAGATTGCTCCAAACTTGCTAGTCTACCTTATTTTGGAAATTTGAAGAATCTTGAAGGAACAAGAATCGAAAGGTTGCCTGAATCTCTAGAAAGGTTTATCAACTTGCGGTATCTTAACATCCAATATACGCCTTTGAAAGAGATGCCACCACATATAGGTCAACTGACAAAGCTCCAAACGTTGACTGACTTTATTGTGGGAAGACAGAGTGAGTCTATCATTAATGAATTGGAAAAGCTACGACATCTACGGGGAAAACTGTATATTCGGGTCCTTCAAAATTTGGTGGATGCTCGGGATGATGTTGGAGCAAATTTGAAAGGTTTAAAGCACCTTGATCAGCTGTTTCTCATTTGGGATGGTGACACTCATAACGTGGAACACGTAACAAGCACGCTTGAGAAATTAGAGCCAGATGGAAATGTGAAGTATCTTGAGATTGATGGTTATGGAGGTATAAGGTTTCCGGAGTGGGTAGGAAACTCCTCTTTCTCAAAAATAGTGTCCTTGAAGCTCAGTAGATGTAAAAACTGCACCACCTTACCACCGCTCGGGCAATTAACTTCTTTAGAGGATCTCTCAATTGAAGAATTCGATAAAGTTGTGACTGTGGGCTCTGAGTTCTATGGGAATTGTACACAAGAAGCCATTTGAATCCCTCAAATGTCTATTTTTTAAAAGGATGCCAGAGTGGCGCGAGTGGATTTCAGACGAAGGCAGCCGGGAAGCCTTCCCTCTTCTTGAGAAGCTTTACATCCAACAATGCCCCAACCTTGCAAAGGCCCTTCCTAGTCACCACCTTCCACGTGTAACAAGACTTGTAATTAAAGAATGTAAGCAGCTCGCGACTCCACTTCCTAGGTTTCCGAGGTTGCAGTCTCTCTCTGTTTCTGGATCCCACTCCCTAGAGTCCCTACCCGAGGAACTTGAGCAAATGGGTTGTTCACCCTCTGATTTAGGGCGAATTACAATCCAGGGCGAATTACAATCCAGGGCTGCGCTTCTCTCAAATGCGTCGCACTGGACTTGCTCCCCAAGTTAAATTATCTTTCTATCTGTGACTGTTCAGATCTTGAATCACTATGTGCACATGAAAGACCTCTCAATGATCTCAATTCTCTCCATTATTTGTTTATCGAGAAGTGCCCTAAATTAGTTTCATTTCCCAAAGGAGGATTACCTGCTCCAGTCTTAACACGACTTGAGTTAGAAGATTGCAGGAACTTGAAGCTGTTGCCTGAGAGTATGCATTCCCTCCTCCCATCCCTTTCGCATTTGGAAATAAAAGATTGTTTAGAAGTTGAGTTGTGTCCAGAAGGGGGTTTTCCCTCCATATTACAATCACTTGTCATTTGTAGATGCGACAAACTCATTGCTGGCCGCATGCAATGGGGCTTGCAAACGCTCCCTTCTCTTTCACACTTTACAATCGGTGGCCTTGAAAATATTGAATCCTTCCCTGAAGAGATGCTTCTGCCCTCAAGTCTTACATCTCTTAAAATCCATTCCCTAAAACACCTGAAATCTCTTGACTACAAGGGGCTTCAACACCTCACCTCTCTTAGAAAATTGCATATAAATTACTGCCCTAGGCTTGAGTCCATGCCAGAAGAAGGGTTGCCCTCCTCCCTTTCTACTCCTCTTTATATTTACTTTTGTCCTATGGTTGAGTCAATGCCAAAAGTAGGGTTGCCCTCCTCCCTTTCTACTCTTAGAATTAACGATTGTCCTATGCTGGGTGAACGTTGTGAAAGGGAGAAAGGTAAAGATTGGCCCAAGATTTCTCACATTCCTCACATAAAAATTATGTATTGATGGCTATTGATTTTTCCAACATCAGCGGAGCCAAAAAGGAGGTATTGCCACTAAATAGTTTATTTTCTTTTCAGTAATCAAAGGCAATTTCAGTAAAAATTTGTCCTTTTCCACTATTAATTCTATGCTTATTTTTGGCAGGATCCAAATCCAACTTTGCACTTACAGTTCATGAAGGGTTTGTCACCCCTTCCTTCTTGCCAGAACAATATGCACAGGATAAAATTGATCTGTTTGCTCCCTCAGGTATGACTCATTGTGAACTTTTCCATTCGATGTTCTTTCTCAGTTACTCTGTATTTCTCCACCATTATTAATTCTTTGCAATTTCATGTCAGATTACCACTTGCCCATTGCAGAGTGGAGCACCATGGTTTCACAAAACAAGATTGCTTTGCATTGTTTAGCTATTTGTGTATTATACGTATCATTTTCATGCTCTTGGTCTAAATCCTCCATTGTTTCTTTGCAGGATTCTGATCCAAATTTTCTTCTACAAGCATGGGCGGCCCATAAGTTTGGATGAATGAAATACAGATATTTTCTTCATATTGTCTGTCATTCATCATTCTATTTCAATATATTTTTTGCTATAATTAATTTTTAAAGTTGATTTGATTAGTATTGTACTTTTCTCATTCTAACATTTGTGGTTAGAACAAGGTAATTTTCACTGGAGTGTCATTTTGGGATGAGATGATTTTGGTTCAAATTCCATAAATTGTTTCTTAAAAAAAAATAACAATTTAAACAAGACAAGGAGAATGATCTATAGGAGCGGTGAACCTTTGGCTTCTTTCCTTTGAATCCAAATTCAAATCCTGTTCTGCTGCAAATAAACATCACATGCTTCAGATTTTGAATTTAGTAATAGAAAATCCATTGCTAGAAAGGATTAAAAAAATATTGAATTATTTAAGTGATCTGCAACTGATTTTTCATTGTTGACGCGGCAAGATCAAATCTGCAACTGATTCAAAAAATAAATTAAACCCTTAATTATATAAAATCTCCCTTCTCTCCTTCTCTCCTTTTCTGCATCTTCAAAAATTCAAATTTTTTTCTCCATCTCTTTCTCTAGTCCATTCGCCTTCTTCAAAAATTCAAAATCCAAAAAATTTTGATTTATCTTTTTTTATTATTATTTAACTTTGATTAAAAAAAATTTATTCCATATAAAGCTGAAGTTAAAAAATAATTTTGGAGCGTAGGAAAGGCCCTTTCTAATAAAATTTATTTCATGGTGTTCAGGAATAATTAATAATATTTTATTAGTTATTTTTAAAATTTATTTTCATAAAACAAATAAATACAAAAAGAAAAAATAATATAAAATTCACCCGCGTTTTGGAATCACAATTCAGAAGCAAGTGAAAGTGGCCAATGTCACTCAAGAGAGCAGGCACTTGCAAATCTACTAATGATTTGTTTGGCATGGTGTTGGTAAATTGTTTTTGAAAAAATTTAAATTTATTTTTATTTTAAATTAATATATTTTTTTATGTTTCTATATTAAAATATTATTTTAATATATTTTAAAATAAATAATACTTTGAAAAATAATCAAATAAATATGGGAGCATCACCCTTTCGCACAATCAACAGAAAGGATTAAAGCACAGAAAGTCATCATCTCGAGAACTCACAGCAAAGAGTTCAATGTTGTAGTAGATATGTAGCTATATTAAAAACATTAATACTTCCAGCATGCACAAATGCGACTTCTTAATAGTTAATATTGGAAAAATTAAATTTCCTTTTCTAATTAAATGAAAATCTCTACTAAATATTATGCTATTTGAATTTTCACCTCATGACTACAAGCTGCACTGCACTCATGGATGCTTCACCAGGATAAAGCTACAAATGTCAGTTTAATATCTGCCTCTACCTAGGTCGGCCGACAATATTACCAAAGCTTCTCTCCTACAAATGTCAGTTTTTAAAATCTGCCTCCACCTAGGTCGGCCTGCAATAGAATACCAAAGCTTCTCTCAACTAAATCAAGACATGATGACTAGCACTCGCAACCATAACAGAACCAATGGAAGCGAACTACTACATATTTGATCAACAAGGTCAAATTCAGTCGAGTTTTTAAGGAAATCCAGTGAAAGAGGAACCTAAAATACTACATGATTGTGGAATAGAAAGTTTAACGGCCTTAATTGAATTGTTTCAGTCACTATTTTTTCAGTCACAAAGTAACAATTTCTGTATCAACTCTTCTCTTCTTCTTCTTCTTCTATCACATCTCAATGGATTGCAACAGATTGTAACAGCCCCTGTAGTTTCTCTGTTTTGAATTATTCAAATAAGTTGCACAGATTGCAACAGCCCTTAAAGATAGGAAGCAGTTTTGAACTGCTCTATAGTTTAGGATTTCAAAACAAATGTTCGTTATCATGTATGTGTATTTAACTGCTGCAAAATGTAAATGAAAAATATGATTGATTTCATCATTCCTTTATGGTATCAGAGCACTAAACCGATCCACTTTATTTTTATCTTTTCTTTTCTTTTTCCTTCCCTTGTTCATTACCACTCATGGCTACAGAGTCTAATCCTGCAACCATTCTCAACACCAATGAATCACACCAAACTCTCATCAGCATCAATGTTGCTGCTCAAGCCCCTCTCAAACTCAACTCTACCAATTACCTCTCTTGGAAACTTCAATTCCAAACCTTATTCATTGGATATGATCTTCTTGGCTATATTGATGGCTCCAAACCATGCCCGCCAGCTACCTTGACTCAAGCCAATACCACCATTTCCAATCCCAATTACACTCTATGGATCCGCCAGGATTAATTGATTCTCAACGCTGTTATTGGCTCCATTTCACCTACTATTATACCTTTCATTGCTCAAGCCACCACCTCTAGCCAAGCCTGGACAATTCTAGCAAATACCTATGCTAAACCCTCTCGTGGTCGTATTAAACAAATCAAAAACCAACTCAAAAACACCACCAAAGGCTCCCTTGGCATCACTGAATTTATGCAAACTATCAAAACGCGAGCAGATGATCTTGCTCTTCTTGGTGCCTCCCTTGATGCAGAAGAAATCACGGACAAAATACTTGATGGTCTCGGTGATGATTACAAGGAATTAGTTCGTGCTGTCCAGGCCAGAGATACCTCCATCACATTTGTAGAACTTCACGAAAAACTTCTCAATTTTGAGGCCTCCCTTCAACATCTCCCATCTGAGCCACACCATTTTCCAGCTACAGCCAATCCCACATATCGAACCAACACCAAAAATTGGCGTCCTTCTCCACCTCGTAACAATACCACAAACTATTGGCGCCCATCCTACAACTTTTCCAACCGCTCACCTATTGTACCCATTACAAGACCCATTTCAGCACCGGCCTCTCGTCCTCACCACAAACCATACCTTGGTCACTGTCAAATTTGCAGGATTCAGGGTCACACTGCCAATCGGTGCCCTTCCTATCGCCTTGTACCCATTCATCCTTTACCCACTTCCAGCACTCCCCAACAAGGAACACCCTGGCAACCACAAGCTCACCTTGCCACCCATCCCTCCACCACGCCATCCTGGCTTTTAGACAGTGGTGCTTCACACCATGTCACCTCAGATCTAAACAACCTCTCCCTGCATGCTCCATATAGCGGTACTGATGACATCATGATCGGAGATGGATCCACTCTTCCCATCACTCATACTGGTTCCACCTCTCTCACCACTCCTCTCCATACATTTCAATTACACAATGTTCTTTGTGTTCCCTCTATGGAAAAGAACCTCATCTCTATTTCACAATTCTGCACTTCTAACAATGTTTCCATAGAATTCTTACCATCAACTTTTCTTGTTAAGGAACTTCATACCGGGACAACACTGCTACAGGGACAGACTAAAGATGGTGTCTATGAGTGGCCCTCTTCCTCTCCTTTCATTGCTTTCTCAACAATAAAGCCCACGTCCTTCGACTGGCATCATCGCCTAGGCCATCCAGCTTTTTCAATTCTCAGACATATTGTCTCTAGCAATCATTTAGGCTTGTCTTCCTCCTTATCTTCCAATTACTCATGTAATGCGTGTCTTTGCAATAAAAGCCACAGGCTGCCCTTCTCCAACTCTACAATTGTCTCCACCAAACCGCTTGAAATTATATTCTCTGATGTGTGGACCTCGCCAATTTTCTCTCATAATGGCTTTAAATATTATGTAATATTTATTGATCATTTCACTAAATATATCTGGTTTTACCCACTCAAAAACAGATCTGATGTCAAAGAAGTTTTCATTCGATTCAGAGCCATTGTCGAAAAACACTTTAATTCCACCATTAAAACACTCTACTCTGACAATGGTGGTGAGTATATCTCTCTAGCTAATTTTCTTTCCACCAATGGTATCTCTCATCTCACAACTCCCCCTCACACGCCTGAACATAATGGTTACTCTGAAAGACGACATCTTCACATCGTTGAAACTGGTCTAGCCCTACTCACGCATGCTTCTTTACCCCATTCCTACTGGACTTATGCATTTTCCACAGCTGTCTATCTCATTAATAGATTGCCGACTCCCACTTTAAACTTGTCCTCACCCTACCACAAAATATTTCAAACAGCCCCAAACTACTCCAAGTTACGCATCTTCGGCTGCCTATGCTACCCTTGGCTCCGCCCTTACACCTCCCATAAACTTGAATCATGGTCCAAGCCATGTGTTTTCCTTGGGTATTCTCTTACTCAAAGTGCATACTATTGCCTTGATCCTTCCACCTCCAGAATCTACGTCTCAAGACATGTCAAATTTATTGAGTCACAGTTTACCTTCTCTTCACTATCTGGTTCATCCTCTACTTCCCTTTCCAATCCCATCACTACTTGGATTCCTGCACCAATTACAGTTCTTTCACCCGCTTCAGAACCACCACTCCCTATGCCATCTGCAGTTTTCAATACTCAGCAACCCCAAAGTGCAGCTCCCCCATCCAACCCCATTCAGCTTCCAACCACCATCGCCACCCATACAACCTCCCCTTCCATAACATCTTCAACAGGTACAACCTCAACCCTCCATTCCCCACCTAAAACTCCTACCCTTCCCACTCATTCTATGACCACTCGCGCTAAAAACAACATTCACAAACCCATCACTAAGCTGAATCTTCATACCCGACTATCCACTTCCAGTGATCTAGAACCAACCACCGTGACTAAAGCCCTTCTTGATCCCAGGTGGCGTCAAGCTATGTCTGCTGAATGTGATGCCTTAGTCAGAAATGGAACATGGGAACTTGTTCCACCAGATTCTTCACAGAATATAGTTGGATGTAAGTGGATATTTCGGATTAAACGTAACACTGATGGTTCTATTGATAGGTTCAAAGCACGTTTAGTCGCAAAGGGGTTTCACCAAAGACCTGGTGTTGACTATCTTGACACATTCAGCCCTGTAGTAAAACCAACAACAGTGCGTGTGGTCCTCAGCCTTGCAGTTTCTCGGGGATGGACTTTACGCCAACTTGATATCAACAACGCTTTCCTTCAAGGCCATCTCTCTGAGACTGTACACATGCAACAACCACAAGGTTTTGTTGATCAAGATCATCCATCCTATGTCTGCAAACTTCGAAAGGCAATCTATGGCCTCAAACAAGCACCTAGAGCATGGTATCATGAACTTCGCACTTTTCTACTTCACTCAGGTTTCAAAAATTCTCATACGGATACATCATTATTTGTTCTCAATACTGCTGGAAAGAAAATGTATATCCTGGTTTATGTGGATGGCTTAATAATTACTGGTGACCACACTACCATGATCGACTCCTTTGTGGTTGTTCTTGCTCATCGGTTTTCCATTAAAGATCTTGGACAGTTATCGTGTTTTTTAGGCGTGGAGGTAGTTCACAATCAGCATGGAATTTTGTTATCTCAAAGGCGTTATATTTTGGATATTCTAGCTCGAACTCATATGGCAGATGCAAAACCTGTGTTCACTCCTATTCCAACTAGTCCACCTTTGTTAAAATCAGGCACTGCGTTGCCTGATCCCTCTGAGTACAGAACGATTGTTGGCAGCCTTCAATATCTCTTGATTACCAGACCAGATCTTGCATTTGCAGTTAACAAGCTCTCTCAGTACATGCACACTCCAACAACTGATCATTGGAGCTTTGTTAAACGCCTCTTACGCTATCTATGTGGCACTATTAATGATGGCCTCCAAATACATCGCAGGTCTCCATTAAATCTACATGCCTATTCAAACGCAGATTGGGCGGGTAACAAAGATGATTTCTCATCTACCAGTGCCTATGTCATATATCTTGGTCGCAATCCCATTTCATGGAGTTCTAAGAAACAGAAAACTATTGCAAGATCTTCAACTGAAGCGGAATACAGGTCAGTAGCAAATGCAGCAGCTGAGCTCAACTGGCTTTGCTATCTTCTGTCTGATCTAGATGTTCAACTTCCGTGTTGTCCGGTCTTATACTGTGACAATGTTGGAGCTACCCAACTCTGCTCCAATCCTGTTTTTCACTCCAAAACGAAACATGTTGCCATCGATTATCACTTCATCAGGGACCAAGTACAAAATGGTGTCCTTCGTGTTGCCCATGTATCCTCAGCAAATCAACTTGCTGATGCACTGACCAAGCCTCTTCATCGTATCCGTTTTCTAGATCTCAAATCCAAGATTGGACTTCTATCTCGAGCTCCATCTTGAGGGGGCATATCACATCTCAATGGATTGCAACAGATTGTAACAGCCCCTGTAGTTTCTCTGTTTTGAATTATTCAAATAAGTTGCACAGATTGCAACAACCCTTAAAGATAGGAAGCAGTTTTGAACTGCTCTATAGTTTAGGATTTCAAAACAAATGTTCGTTATCATGTATGTGTATTTAACTGCTGCAAAATGTAAATGAAAGATATGATTGATTTCATCATTCCTTTATCTTCTACTTCTTCTCTCTTATTCCTTTCTAAAGACAGAAAGACAGAAGATAAGGCTGGATTAGGGTTAAACACAAAAAATTCTAAAACCGTATTTTATTTTTTAATTACTATTATGTTCAAGTCGGCCTCTTGAAAAGGTTTACGCTAAAAAAATTGACCTACACTAGAGAACAAAATTAGAATCCCTAAACATAAAGAAAATTAGCATAAAATCCGAAATAAACAATAAATCTAAAAATATCAGATGATGCTGGTCCGTGTTTGCCAAACATGCATTTGGTTATGAAAATCCCATTGCTCATGAAGAGTTACGGGAAATTGGTAGAGCAATAGTGAGGATTGTCTGATGTTCACCTATAATTGTAGCTGAAGAAAAGCTAGAAATGAAACTGCCTGTATTGGAAGTGAAACTGCTTGCCTACAATATATGTGAACATTCTATGGCTTTGTTGCCGCCTTCTAGCCTTTCGGTGTTGCACGGTGCTGCTGCTTTTTGGCTTTTGATTTCATACACTATCAGAAAATTGATAAATACAAACGGAAATATCAAGGAAATATTTCTGTCGGTAAATTTTTGAGGGATTTTACCGACAGAAATATTCCCCGGTATATACCGAGGGAATTACCGTGGGAAAAAAATTAAAACAAAGCAAAAAAAATGATGACGTGTCATTTTTACCAACAGAATTACCGACGGATTTTTCAATTCCGTCAGTATTTTCCAAAGAGCTCCAAAATTATTCACTTTCCAATTGCACTGTTAATTGTTATTCTTTACGGACAAAATCACCGACGGATTGAAAAGTCGTCGATATTATTTGGCGGTTTTCTGAAAAAATTCAATTAATTTAAAATTTTCATTTAAATATTACAGACGGAATCACCGACGAATTGAAAAATTATCGGTAATTGTTGGCGATTTCTGAAAAAATTTTACAAAATTGAAAATTTAAATTAAATATTACCGATAAAATTGCCGATGAAATAATTAAAAAATATTAATATTCAATTATTTGTCGCTAACGCGCCTCAATAAAAAGCCTGAATCCCTTTATTTCAGACTTATTTCTTATTATTCTTCTACTTCTACTTCACTATATGTAAAAAACATCAATATCTATTTCTTTCTCTTCTTTTCTCTCCTCACCTCCTTATCTTTTTCTCCATACTTGGGTATGTCTTCTTCTTCTTTCTTCTTTTATCCTCTTAGTTTTTTTTTTTTAATTAATATGCTTTACGAAATTTTTTCTCTCTCCTTAGCTTCACTTGCAACTACATTAAGGTAAGATTTTTCTTTTTTCTTCTTTTTTCATGATTTTTTTCACTATATTTGTTTTTTATTTTATTTTTAATTGTTTTTGTTCTTAATAATTATATAAATGTTGTTGTGAGATTTTTTTTTCATATGAGATCAAGTTTTAGTTGATTTATTTATAGGATTTTTAAATTTTTAGCAATTGCAACTTCATTTTTTTCATATGAATTTTTTTAGTTGAATTTATTTTTTCATTTTATTTATTTTTTGCAAATTTGTTTGAGTTGATTTTCTTATTCTTTTTTTCCAAGCATTTTGAGTATATATTATAGAGTGTTGATTTATGTTAATTTAATTATTTTATAATTTTTTAAAATGAATATTTTAAAAATATTTTTAAATTATTACCGACGGATTTATTGACGGAATAGACGTGTCGGTAATAATATTTTTTTATTACCAACGGATTTACCGACGGACAAAAAATTACCGATGAAAGATGCACAGACAGAGCATTTCTGTCGGTGATTTTGTTGGTAAATTAATTACCAACGGAATATGTATCTTACGCCGATAGAAAAATTCCATCGATAAAATTGTTAAATGTTGTAGTGATAGAAATGTTGTTCCCTCTCATCCCTGGTGTTACATAGGCAGCTGCTGGCTCCTCTTGTATCTTTTGGGTTCTGGCTTCGTTTGGTTCATGCCATTGTCTGCTCTCCGGTTGTCGAAGCTGACAGCAATCCTCCAACTCTGTTCTCATAGTCAGATGCTTCCTCTGTTTTCTCCTGGCATTGAAATTACAGCTCTCCCTCAAATTTTATTGATGATGTGCCTTTGGTCATCTTAATAGCTCTTTTTTTCTTGGGATATTTCATTTGATTCCTTTTTTCTCTTTTATTTTAATTATTATCTTCATAGTTTTAACATTAAGTCTCTTTGAAAATAGAAGCAGCCTATCTTTTATATTTGTAAATCTTGTTCCAAGAGAGAGAGTAGAAGTTTATTAAAGAAAAATGTACATTCTCATTCGTCACATTCCTTGTTCGTTTATATATGAAATGTTTTTTGTTTTTCAATAAGCGAATCTTCAATCGGAAGGGAAATTATTTTAGTGAATAGTGTAATGGAACTAAATTTTGGTTAATTTATAATAAATTTAAATAGCTTGAAAGTGAAGCTCATCTTCTATTTAGTTTTCTCAAATATATAATTTTAAAATAAATTACTTTTAAAATAATTTTGAGTAAATTTGACATTAACTTTGTTGGATGAATTCCAAACCTATAATTTGAAACCAAATGTTTGTATATTTTTTTTGTAAAAGACTAATTTGAAAAAAAAAATTCTAAAAAAAATGACAAAGAGTTTTTAAAAATTCAAGAACTAATGAAAAATTACTTTTTTGTCGACAAGGGTGCCTCCTTTTAAGTTGCCACCCACCTTGATGTGGCTCCATGTTCCACTCCAAACCATTCATATAGGTATCTTAAATAGTGTAGCCTGAGCTTCACCGGTTATGTTTTTAATATATTTTTAAATAAAATATATTTTTAAAAAATATTAAAAAAAAAACTAACATTATTATACTGTCAAACAGATAATCTCATTGCATCTAACGCTTTAAATTCCAACAATGAGTACCCGATTAAACAATATCTACATTCAATTAAAACTTATGGTATCATTCCTTGACAGCGAAATAAAGAAAAGGAGACAGAGAACCGTACTTTCAGAAGACCATGACACAAATCGACGGTTGAAATCCAATCACTCAAGGGATGGTGACACGTTGTCATGAGTGGGAGACAGCTGGTCTCTAGTACGAAGAGAAACAACAGCGTTTTTATTGTTTAAATTTAGAGTGTTTGTTTTTCGGAGTGTCTTTGTTCTCGTGATAGCTCCTGTGATGATGGGTATCTTAGTAATTGTAAAAACAATTGATTTTTTTTTTGATGAAGTTGTCCGTGTGGATGAGAAAATACTGAGTTTGTAGCTTAGTAAAAACATGTTGATGTTACTTTTTATTAGCCCATGGTTGGCCCGTAAATTGTAATGGGTCCCACAATCACAAACCTATGATTCACATGTAACTAAATATCTTGTTTTTGTTATCTGCATTAAAAATGCAAGAGCTGCTAAAAAAACAAACATATTTGATCGTTGAACATGTTTTTAAATTGTTTTCTTAATTATTTTTTATTTAAAAAAACATTAATAGATGAAGTTTAATAATTATTTTATAAAGAAGTTTTGGAATAAAATGATCTATCTGCATGAAAAACAAGGTCATTTTTACAGGTGGAAGATAAAACCAATAAGACCTAATCCTATTGAACTGCATCTTGTTATTCAAAGCAAACAATCAGTATCTTTAATACTGATTAAGGATATTTTTATTTTTGCAATTCAACTGTAATTTCTAATATAATGATTTTTTTATTATAACTTGCTCCACAATTAATCTTTTAGAGTTAAACAAATACTACGCAACATTCTAGAATGTGTAATGAAGTTTTTATAATATTCATAGCAATGGTCATCAGCTAATTTATAATTTATTTATCTACTTTATCAATTAATAAAAGTGATAAAAGAAAAGGAGAGAAGAAATAAAGTGAAGTCTTCTTCTGCATTATTAGCACATCACGTGAAAAGAAAGATTGGCATTTAATAAAAGTTATTCCAATCAAATAAAGCAAGGACAAACCAAGTTACTCCATTTTCCTCTCACTTTTTCAACCGATGGGGTGTCTTGGCAAATAAAGCAAGGACAGACCGAGTTGACGCGCTCCCTAACTCCATTTTCCTGGCCCGCGCAATTCACGCATACACAAACACATCCGGAACAATATTCATAAAATTAATTAACATCCCGTAAAAATATACTTTAATACAGTATAAGGCTTCCCGTCTACCTCTGTCTTTTCATAATTTCGATCCTCTAATCATGTATTTTCAGTCTAAAATATAGTATAAAACTTTTCTATACCCAAGATCCTCTAATACTAATAAGACTGAAAATTTGAGATTTGGATAACGAGAAAAGGAGAGACTGGGGAGTGGGAACTATGTAGTGGAATGTCAGGGGACTCGGATAAGGAGACAGTAAATTTTTTAACTTTTGCAAGTTAAAACTCAAAATCAATTAACGAGAACAAAAACGTACAAAATAACATCAATTTAATCTCATGTCACCTCACCTTCCACCTTTTTTTATGTTAGTAACAAGTTCTAGAAATAATATCCTAATATCCCACCAAGCAAGACATGCATTTCAAGTTCTCTTTGAGTCTTTGTCGTCTCTCTTTGTAGTTAACAAATAGTTAGTCTAAAACACAATATTTCTCTCTCTATATAAGTATTCCTATCTTTTATTTTGCTCATTTGATTCCTCGCCATCTACCTCTGTCTTTCCATGGTTTTGATTTTCCGATCATGCCTTCTCGCCCTAAAATACAGTATAAGAATTTCTCATACCCAAGATCCTCTAATGCTGGTGTTAGTCTACTAAGATTGAAAATTTGAGATTTGGGCAACCGGGAAAGGGGAGACTGGGGAGTGGGGACTATGTAGTGGAGTGTCAGGGGACTCGGACAGGGAGACAGTAAATTTTTAACTTTTGCGGGTTAAAACTCGAAATCGGTCAAACTCGGTCAAACTCGTAAAATCAGTTCGATTTTACCGATTTTAACCGATTTTGATCGATTTCGAGTTTTAACCCGATTTGACACGTTATATACATGTTGACTCGTAAAATCATAAGATTTTAAGAGTCAACTCGTGATTTTAATAACCTTAGAAACAACAACGTTTCCATTGTTTAATTTGTTTTTCTGAGTATCTTTGTTTTTGTGATAGCTCTTGTGGTGATAAAGATTAAAAAAGATAGTTTAGATAAATTATTTTTACTCGTGATTTGTTTGATTTAAATAAGTATTTAATTAAAATTATAATTAAAAATGTTTAGGTAAAATTATGATTAAAATGGATGTTTTAACTTAAATTACCACAAAAATACTGCTGAAGGTGGAGAGGATGTGAGATGCGATTGGGTATCTTATTTAATTGTCAAAACATCAACTGTTGTGGTCAATAAAGCAAGGACAACCCGAGTAAAATGTGGGACCTAACTCAATTTTCCTGGCACACGCAACTCACGCATACACCCAAACACGCTATAACACTAATGTGAGATGTTTTTTGAACTTCGGAGTTTACAGGCAAATAAAGTGATGGAAGAAGGTCTTCTTCTGCATCATCACATCACGTGAAAAGCTTGGCATTTAATGAAGTTTTTCCAATCAAACCCATTCCTTTCAAAGATGGAATTTCTAGTAAAATGGAGTCCAGAGCATAACAAGGGCCGAGAGAGAAAAGGCTTTTGCGAGTTCTGTGTTCTGTATATTTCTCAAGGGGAAAAAAGGAAGACGAAGAAAGGAATATCATATTTCTTGTAGGAGTATGGTTAGCACGAACTATAAGAGATGTACATGAGAGAAAAGAAAAGGGAAGGCCTATCGACTCTCTTTTTTTCTATATTCACAGGTAGTACGGATCGCTTACCATGACTAATCCAACATCAAGCCTTATCGTTCATGAACTGTGCCTAGACTTCTTTAATCATTTACATATATAAATTTGGTTAATCAAGTTGGAGAAGATCGTGTCAAGAACCATGCTGTGTATGTTTGATAATGCAGTGAATATAATTTTACAAGAATATTTTTCAATTAATAAAATATTTCTTAAAGAAATTTTCAATAATCTTGTTAAGAAATTTGGGTGGCCAGACATTTTAAAGAATGATGCTAGTTTCTGGCCACAAGAGGTCATGCTAGTCACTTTTTGATCATGTCTGTGATCTTTTTGAATGCTCTGTTCTCCATCAAAGCTAATGGAAATGTGTATAAATTATCATTTTATCTTTATGAAGCATATTGTCAGATCACTGACCTGCTGGTGAACATTACCATGCATGTTCTGCAGCCGAAGATTTCAAAGAAGAAAACATAATGATTTTGGTGAATTGTGTTCGAACTCTTTGCATTTCACCATCCTCTACCTTTTATCATTTTGAGCGTAGTTGCCACCCACCTTTCTGTGGCTCCATCATGTTCCCGCTCCAAACCATTCATATAGGTTATCTTAAATAGTTTAGCCTGAGCTTTACCGGTTATGCTTTTTAATATATTTTAATTTAAGTAAAATATATTTTTTAAAAATATTAAAAAAAAACATACCATTAATGTACTCTCAAAAACATAATCCAATTGCATCTCACGCTTTAAATTCCAACGATGAGTACCCAATTAAACAATATCTACATTGAATTAAAACTTATAGTATAATTACCTGACAGCGAAATAAAGAAAAGTAGGAACCCTGCATTTGGGAAATTTCTATAAGGCCTCCAATCTGAGGCTGTAACGAGCCCTGGATCCACACAGAAGAAATTTCGAGGGAAATGGGTTGATGTCAGAGGGAGACAAGGAAGCGTACTTTCAGGAGACCATGACACAAATCAACGGCTGAAATCCAATCACTCAAGGGATGGTGACACGTTGCCATAAGTGGGAGGCAGCTGGTCTCCAGCACGAAGAGAAACAGCAGCGTTTTCATCGTTTAAAATGAAGTGTTTGTTTTTCTGAGTGTCTTTGTTCTCGTGATAGCTCGTGGTGGTAGTGGATATTTAAAGATGATTGAGTATCTTAATAATTGCAAAAACAATTGATTTTTTTTTTTTATGATTGACACACAAAACCCTATTTTCATAGTTATGTTAATTGAAGGATAATAAATGGAAGAATGACAAATTGCCAGGTGGAAAGTTATAGCTCATCACAACAAATACTTTCCAGCAAATTGATTAATGGCTGTTACAACTAATTACAACGAATACTCTTCATTTCTTCTCTATAGTTATGTTAATGGTAAAAAAAAGTTGGAAATTATAATTTTGAAAAATAAATTAAAAGATAAGTGATGATCAAATTAGAACTTGATATTTGATATAAAATATAATTTTTTTTAATTAAATCCTAACAACAAATCACAAATCAGTTTCAAATTAGTGAATGTTGCCGAAGAGAATGGCAAAAAAGAAGAAAATTATATTTTAAGAAAGTCATGGAGCCGTATATTTTTATTAGAAAAGAAAAAACATTAGAATTGATTGTTATATTTCTTGAAACAAATAAAAAGAAACAAAAAACAAAATATAAATCATGGATGAATTAAATCCTCTTGAAGACCTGCTTCAAATAAGAAAGAGGTAAATACTATTGGAATTTAATTGATATACGTTTCTTGCATGTTGTTTCAAGTTGCATAAATACAAGCAAAATACATTTATACATATTATATTACAATTGATATATTTTTGGTGCAGAACTGATATTATCTTTTGAAATTAAATCCGGTTCAAGGATGGAGCATAAAAAAATTTGAATTATTGAGTCATTTAATTAATCAGCAAGGATTAGGGGATGATAAAAAAATCAAAACACCGATTAAACTGAGAAAACTGGAAAAAAAATAATTCAAAAAACTAAACCTTAAAAAAACCCGATTAGAATATTTAAAAAACTGGCCAATTCGGTTTGGTTTTGGTTTTATAAGCCTGAAACTGAAAAACAAAACCGAACCAAAATTAATAACCGAGCCAAACCCGAAAAAACCAAGCTAAACAGAAAAAAACGAGCCAAACAGCAAAAAAACGAGCCAATCGGTTAGGTTTTGGTTTTTACTCTAAAATAACCAAACCGAACCGAAACCGGTCGGTTTGAACCGATTTTGATTTTTTTGTTTGTTTTGATTTTTAAATTTGGTTTGGTTATTATTTTAAGGAAAAACCAAACTGAATAAAAAATAATCATCTCTAGTAGGGATCATCGATGAATCATTTTATTAAAATAATATTTTTTTAAAAAAATATTTGATATTATTTTAACTAAATTTGTATCAAGTTTTATTAAATAAAATAAATTATTAAAAAACCAATCGAGATAATAAAATTCATATCAACATTTTTTCTAATTCAATTTTAAAATTGTCTATGTCAAGATCTGGAGGATGTGCTTTCTACATCAAATCAGTATGCAGGATGGAGTTTCAAAACTATATTATATATAAAAAAAGATTTTGAAATAAAATGATCCATTTATATATATAAAAACAAAAACCTCGAGGTCTCGGGTCCACCGGTGGAAGCATGAATGGCGGTCTTCTTCTGCATTATTAGCACATGTGAAAAGAAAGATTATATTTTCCTGTGCATATAATAATGTTATACCAATCAAACCCTCCTTTTCCTGTGCATATTTTCCTGTGCACATAAGTGTGCTTGTAACGTTTTTTTATTAAGAAATGTATTAAAATATTATTTTTTTATTTTTTAAAAATTATTTCCATATTAACATATGAAAATACATAAAAAAAAATTAATTTAAAATAAAATTTTTTAATACATTTCTTAATAAAATAATATTTTAAAAACTGAGTTCACATTGCAGAAAGCCTTGGCAGTTGGCACAAGTGGAAGGCAACCTAGAAACAGGTTTATTTCAACAATCCATGTACTGACATCTGTGTTTGTGGAAACAAAGTTGAAAAGGGCTACATTTTCCTGTGATGTGATATTGATTCAGAGATTTGTAGAATAAGACGTGGTGCAGAACTGTAGAAGATAAGGTACAAGACTATGAAAGTCCTCAGGAAAACTGTAGAATTGCACAGTTTGAGTGAGAAGTATTAGACACCGCACTAGCCGCTGCTGTTTTTGGTATTGTAATACATTCCGTAATCTGAAAAAAATTATTTTATAAAAAATATTTTTAGTTGAAATTTATTTAAAAAAAATATATATTTAATTAAAATTATGATTAAAATTAAAGTTGAATGAAAAATAGCTTAATATATTTAGTTAAATTTTTTTTTAAATTAAAGTTATATATATAGTTTTAAATTTAAATATTATAGATTTAAGTATTGTTATTACATCATGAAATAAATAATATTGATATCAAATATTTTTTATTATTTTATTAAACTATGTGCAATTTCATCACGTTCGAAATCTATCCGGCAAGGACTACATTTTCCATTGTTTATTAAGCGCGCAACAACATCAGGTAAAAATATTATTAAGAACAAAATTTGAATTGCAATCAAATTCTGCAAATATTATGTCATCAAACGATCTCCTTCTAATTTTTTAAATAAAACACAAATAAAAATAAAAATAAAAACTGAATTTTTTAATCTGGGTCGGACCCGGCAATAACAAAATTGGAATTGCGATCAAATTCTGCAAATACTACGTCATCAAGCAATCTCCTTCTAATTTTTTTAATAAAACACAATTAAAAAATAAAAATTAAATATTTTTTTAACCGAATCCAACCCGGTTCAATATATTTAGCTTTGGACCGAACCTGGTCGATCCGAAACAATAACAGTAATAGTGGAGAGTGAACTCCAGTGGAGTTCACTCTCCACTGCGTAGAGAAGCAGCTTTTGATCAACCTGCGGTGCAACCTTAATAAAATGATGGGTCCTATCAAAAGAAGTTGTGTTTTTTACTTAACCAAACAAGAAAAATTGTGGTTGCAGGTGAACTTTACCTGCGACCACAATACCAAACAACTATAAAAAAAAATTATTTGATATTATAGTTGAAAATGTGTTTTGTTCCAACCACAAAAAAAAAATAATGGTTCGGTAACCATTTGAAACGTAAATTTTGAAGATGGGTCTCACTAAAAATTAAGTTTACACAACCGGTTTTGTGAAGCAGAAAATTACTGCTTTTCAATTTACTTTTGCCCGCTGCTGCCAAGGGAAAGGAAAAAGGGCCCACCCAATTTCTTATTTGCTTCTTTTCTTCTCAGCTCAAGTAAGAGTATTTCTTTTACTATCATCATTTGTGCACTGCCAAGTGGATTTATCCGGCACTGTTCACGTAAACAGTACCCCTACTATGAACAGTGTTTATTGAACTGCGTCCAACTCAAAAAAATTTAATTTTTTTAAAATTATATTTATTTAAAAAATTAATGTTTAATATTATTTAATAACACTATATAAATTAGAAAGAGATTCTATAATAATATAGCATTTGTGAAATTTGATCGCAATTCTAATATTATAATCTTAATTTGAAAAGTATCTTTAATCAAACACATTAAACTACTTTTTATTCGATCTTAATTTCAACCACAGTTTTAACCAAACATATATAAATATGAAACCAATCTAAACAGTTAAATAAATACTAAAAGACATAAATTGAAGTTTTTATAATATTCATAGCAATGTTCATCAGCTCATTTATAATTCATAATTTATTTATCAATGAATGAAAAGTAATAAAAGAAAAAGGAGAGAAGAAATAAAGTGAAGTCTTCTTCTGCATTATTAGCACATCACGTGAAAAGAAAGATTGGCATTTAATAAAAGTTATTCCAATCAAATAAAGCAAGGACAAACCAAGTTACTCCATTTTCCTCTCACTTTTTCAACCGATGGGGTGTCTTGGCAAATAAAGCAAGGACAGACCGAGTTGACGCGCTCCCTAACTCCATTTTCCTGGCCCGCGCAATTCACGCATACACAAACACATCCGAACAATATTCATAAAATTAATTAACATCCCGTAAAAATATACTTTAATTTAGAAAAGATTTTAAAATGTTATTTTTTTAATTTAATAATAACAAAGTTTTATATTAAATTGTTTCAACTAAGTTAACAGGTTAGATTTATAATTCGGGTTATGAAATTATAATACCTAGTTCCCAAATAAACAAATATGGTGAAGTTTTTCCAATCAAACCCCCTTTTTTTTTAGATGTAATTTCTAGAAAAATAAATCAAAGATAAACAGACTAAAATTTCAAAATAAAAGAGAAAGATGGAATATCCCACCAATATTTAACCCACTTAAATTGAGCATATAAAAGAGTGTTAAATGAAAAGTTAAAAATTAAAAAATATTATTTTGACTCTTTCAACTTTATTTTATACACCTCAAAAAAATATTAAATAAAATGTCAAAATATCTTTTCTTTCTTATAAATACTATTTCTACATGTCTATTAAAAAAACCAATACTAAAAAAGTGGAGCCATCAAAAAAATAAATCAATTAAATATAATCATTAAAAAAATAACATCAAACTCATTAAAAAAAATAAAACACTTATTTCTCTCACTCCAATACAATTAGCTTTTCAAATAGTTTTTTCCATTAAAATATATATAATAAAAAAAATTATATTTATATTATTCAAAATACTATTTTATCAATTTAGCTATTCAAAACATTGTTATTAAACCCAGACCGGCCCGACAAATCGACCGGGTGGCTAGACCGGTTCGGGTTTGTCAAAAGACCGGTCAGTGCAACAACCCGGCAAAACTCAGTTGACCCGATGAGTTGACCCATGACCTGGGCGAACCCGGACGAGACCAGTTTTTGTTTTTTAAATGTGGTTTTTCTCCTATACCCTTCTTTTTTCATTTTTTTTTTAGTTGGTTATTAACACTTTTTAAAGTTTACTATATAAATATTATAAAAATATTTTATTTTTTCAATGTAGGATTTGAAACCCTTTAGTATATATACTATATTTTTTCAAGAAAAAAATTATTTTTTCAATGTGAGATTTGAAACCTTTTGTAGATATATTTTATGTTCACAAGAAAAAAATTATTTTTTTTCAAAGTGTGATTTGAAACCTTTCAGTTTATATACTGTATGTTTCAAAGAAAAAAATTATTTTTTCAAGATGAGATTTGAAATCCTTTAGTATATATACTATGTGTTTTTAGATTATTTAGATGTGCTGATATCAAAAATAATTCTTAAAAAATAAAAAAATATTATTCAACCAACTTGGGTTAACCCATTAAGCATTATTCTCGTATCATGGTTCAGAATAACCTAATAGAAAATAAATAAAACAAATCATGAAGTGTGAACCCCGGTTGAAAATTAGGCAGAAAAGTAATCTAAATGTTTATACAATAAATTTAACAGAAGTACCAAATAAGCATTAGAACAAACCAAATACAGACAAAAGAAAATATATACGTAAATATGAATAAAATATTGTTGGGAGTGAGTTACCTGGAAATAAAATTATCAATATGTAACTAAATAAAATTCAAATTCACCCAGGTAAAATTTTTATATAGACAAATGCCGGGAATTAGGAATTTTATCCCGGGAACATGAAATTTAATATTTGGGATATAAAGGGAATTTGGTAAAATTTAAGAGTGCGTGTGCGCGCACTCTCGGGTAAAAAGAAAAATGGAGAGAAAAAAAGGAGAGGGGAAACTACCATTTACATGTGAGAGAGATAGAATTGTAACAAAAACATAAAATCTTAAAGGAAGATCTTGAGGGAACATTACCCAAGCCTAGTGAGCATTAATTGGAAGGAATAAAAATCAAGTGAAGGTGAGTATAAAAGGAGAGAGGAAGTTCAACCAAGATTAAAGAAGAGGAGTTGAAAGCTTGATTTAGGAAGTGTTTAGAGTTTAATTACTTGCTTGGTAATGCATTCTAAGGACTTTTGATCTGAATTTTAATGGCTTAAAGTTCTTAATTGATTGAATTTTTAAAATTAAAAAGTTAGGGTTCTTGAATAAATTAAAAGGAAATAAAAATTTATTGTAATTTGTCATGGGGAATAATGTGAAAATTAGAGTAAAGTGATTAAATTATTGTAATTGAAGTAAAGATTTTGATAATTAAATAGAGCTAGTGGCCAACCAAATGACGAGAGATTTTATGGGATTTAATTGTTAATAAATGTTGTGAATTGATGAATAATGTAGTAAGTAGAACTGTTTTTTGAATATCTCTTTATAACTTTTTAAATTTCATGGAACATTTGTGTTGATTATTGAGATGGTGTTAAATATTACTATCATGAAAATCAAAAAAGGAATTGATGTCTAGATGAGGAATATCATTGAATTGTTGGTTCTTATTAGATTTTGGTATGTAATGGAGTCATGAGACGTTAAAAATTCTTGAGAAATGTTAAATTAATAGCTAAAATTCATAGAATGGTATATTTTTTAGAAATATAGTTAACTATGAAATTTATTTGATAAAAGAAAAGCAGGAACTTATGGTATATTTCCTTGACAGTGAGTACCCGATTAAACAATATCTATATTCAATTAAAACTTATGGTATATTTCCTTGACAGCGAAACAAAGAAAAGTAGGAACCCTGTAATATCTAGGTAATTTCTATACCCTTTTAGGTTATGTTTGTTTTTGAGAATTCACTTTCTGGAAAATCACTTTTCACATTTTTCTGTATTTATTTGCCATTAGAAAAGTTGGTTAACGGAAAACACTTTCCACTCAAAGAAAAATTTGGCTTGGTTTTTAGAAAAGTGTTTTCCTAAAAAATTTGGGCGGAAAACACTTTTCGGAAGTTGTGAAAAATTAGAAATGTCATATTATTTGCTGTTTATATCAAAGTTGATCCTCAAACTTTTAATTGCTATATATATTTTGTTTTGGATATTTATTTTTCAATTTCATCTCTTAAAATTTAATTTTTATATTAATTTTGGTCCTCATTTTTATAATTGTTATTTGCTTTTCCCTTATCATTTTTTTATTGAATTTTTTTATATATCAAATTTGGTGCTCATTCTTTTGATTGTTACTTATTTTATTTGAAATAATTTATGAAATGTTAATTATTATTATTTTAATTTCTTCATCTTTTATTTTTTTTATTTTTTAGATTTGATCTCTATTATTTTGATTATTATTTATTTTATTTGAGATAATTTATGAAATTATATTTTTTTTCAATTTCATTCTCATTCAACTTTTTAATTTGTAAGATTTGTTCCTCATTATTTTAATAAACTTGAGAAAAATAAAATATTAATAAGTTATTTTTCAGTTCATTTTCCATGACATAACCAAACACCGAAAAATGTTTTCCAACTTATTTTCCATTACACTGTCAAATATAAAAAAATAATTCACTTTTCTGAAATTTATTTTTCTAAAATTTATATTTTTTAAAAAATTATTTTTCAATAAACAAACAGTTCTTAATAACTACTACAAGCTGAGGCTGTAATGAGCTCATGACAGAGGGAGATCTGAAAGCGTAATTTCAGAAGACCATGACACAAATCAACGGCTGAAATCCAATCACTCATGGGATGGTGACATGTCGCATGAGTGGAGACAGCTGGACTTCAATACGAAAAGAAACATAGCGTTTTCATTGTTTAATTTGTTTTTTTGGAGTATCTTTGTTCTCATGATAGTTCTTGTGGTGATGGAGACTTAAAAAAGATAGTTTATAAAAATTATTTTCACTCGTGATTTGTTTGTTTAAATAAATGTTTAACTAAAATTATGATTAAAAATGTTTAACTAAAATTATGATTAAAATGGATGTTTTAACTTAAATTACCACAAAAGATACTGGTGAAGGTGGAGAGGATGTGAGAGACGATTGGGTATCTTAAACATCAACTGTTGTTGGTGGACTAAAAGCCATCCGCTTGATTAATGGTAAACACTTCAGGCTCCTTTCCCGCCCTTTTCCTGGCTGGATCCTTGATATCTTCAAGGGGTGCCAGCGCCTTGTTCGAGGATTGAGCATAAAAGACTAAAAAGAGTTAAATAAATACTAAAAGACATAAAGTGAAGTTTTTTATAATATTCATAGCAATGGTCATCACCTCATTTATAATTTATCAATTAATGAAAAGTGATAAAAGAAGAAGAGAGAAGAAATAAAGTGAAGTCTTCTTCCGCATTATTAGCACATCACGTGAAAAGAAAGATTGGCATATGATAAAAGTTAATCCAATCAAACCCACTTTTTCGACGATGGGATCTCTTGGCAAATAAAGCAAAGGACAAACCGAGTAAAATGTGGGACATAACTCCATTTTCCTGGCACACGCAACTCACGCGTACACTAACACTAATTTGCGATATTTTTTTACTTGGGAGTTTACAGGCAAATAAGGGCTTCTTCTGCATCATCACATCATTTAATGAAGTTTTCCAGTCAAACCCACTTTTTTCAAAGATGGAATTTCTAGTAAAATGGAGTCCAGAGCATAACAAGTGCGGAGAGAGAGAAGGCTTTTGCGAGTTCTGTTTTCTGTATATTTCTCAAGGGGATAAAATAATGTCTTGTTACAGATTTGTTTTTGGTAGAATTGTTAGAGATCTTAGCCGATGCATCTGAATTATAATTTTTAGCAATTATACTATTTTATAGCCCTAATATCTTAAAAAAAACTTATTTTCTAGCTTTTTTTTATGGTATGATCAAACATTGCATGCTTACTCTCTGGTCTATATGACCATTAACAACAATCACTCGAAACCCACAGTCATTGCCATACATATTTAACTTGATGTTTGAGAATGTGATAATGATTGTTTTTTAAAGTGTTTTTTATTTTAAAATATATTAAAATAATATTTTTTATTTTTTAAAAAATTATTTTTGACATCAACACATTAAAATAATATGAAAACATCAAAAATATATTAATTTAAAATGAAAAAAATAAAAAAAATTTAAATTTTAGTCAAAAATATATTAGTCAATATCTGAATGCATGATTAATTATGCACTTTGTAACCATAAATCTTCCTTTAATCATTCCAAATAAGAAAAAAAATAGAAAAGATTTTCTCTAATCTGTATGGTGAGTCCCAATTATCACTGGCTTCCAATTTCCATCCCGTGCTTTCTAGCTGGATTGGGTGTTTTTTCTCTTCTTTTCTCTTTGTTGGAATACAATAATGCATCACAACGGTTAATTCCTTATCGGTTCGTGTTGCAGTAATTATGAACGATGAGTCCATTTGACCTTAAAAGTAAAAGTATCTGCTGTTCATAACGACTCACTTAAGTTTGCAATTGAGCTAATTGTTCTATAATTACTGTAGCTATGAAAGGTGAAGCACAATTTCATCCAAAACAAAACTCGTTATTTTCAAAAAGAAAAATTACCCCAATTTTTTTCTTATATTTTAGTATTTCTTATATTTAAAGGCAGTATAGTTGTAATATTTTCAAGTAATCGAAACAACCACCTATATATCAATTATATGATATACTGACTTGACTTTCCAAGTGTTTTGACTTTTGAGTACTAGAAGAAGAAAATATACTTCTCTCTAAAAAATAAGGAAATTTCGGATGTATTTTCTTTTAACTGGCGAAAAAACAGGAAGACGAAGAAAGGAATATCATATTTCTTGTAGGAGTATGGTTAGCACGAGCTATAAGAGTTGTACACGAGAGAAAAGAAAATGGAAGGCCTATCGACTCTCTTTTTTTCTATGTTCACAGGTAGTACGGATCGCTTACCATGAACATCAAACCTATCGTTCATAAACTGTGCCTAGACTTCTTTAATCATTTACATATATAAATTTGGTTAATCAAGCTGGAGAAGATCGTGTCAAGAACCATGCTGTATTGTTTGATAATGCAGGGAATATAATTTTACAAGAATATTTTTCAATTAATAAAATATTTCTTAAAGAAATTTTCAATAATCTTGTTAAATTCCAACAATGAGTACCCGATTAAATAATATCTACATTCAATTAAAACTTATGGTATAATTATCTGACAGCGAAATAAAGAAAAGTAGGAACCTTGCATTTGAGAAATTTCTATTAGGCCTCCAATCCAAGACTGTAACGAGCCCTGGATCTACACAGAAGAAATTTCGTGGGAAATGGGTTGATGTCAGAGGGAGACAAGGAAGCGTCTTTCAGAAGAACATGACACAAATCAACGGCTGAAATCCAATCACTTAAGGGATGGTGACACGTTACCATGAGTAAAGATGGAGACACTCACGTTTGGGAACGCTGCTACGGCTGCGTTCTCAAAAAATTTGATTTTTTTTTTTTTACTAAAATTTAATATGATTTGTATCGTTTTGATGTGATGATATCAAAAATGATTTTTAAAAAATGAAAAAATATCATTAACATTCATTTTGACACGAAAAGTAATTTAAAAAACATCCACAACTACACTGACAAACATGACAAGGGAGACAGCTGGTCTCTGGTACGAAGAGAAACAGCAGCGTTTTCATCGTTTAAAATGGAGTGTTTGTTTTTCTGAGTGTCTTTGTCCTCGTGATAGCTCGTGGTGGTGGATGTTTAAAGATGATTGCGTATCTTAATAATTGCAAAAACAATTGATTTTTTTTTTTTTTTTGATGATTGACACACAAAACCCTATTTTCATAGTTATGTTAATTGAAGGATAATAAATGGTAGAATGACAAATTGCCAGGTGGAAAGTTATACCTCATCACAACAAATACTTTCCAGCAAATTGATTAATGGCTGTTACAACTAATTACAACGAATACTCTTCATTTCTTCTCTATAGTTATGTTAATGGTAAAAAAAAAGTTGGAAATTATAATTTTGAAAAATAAATTAAAAGATAAGTGATGATCAAATTAGAACTTGATATTTGATATAAAATATAATTTTTTTTAATTAAATCCTAACAACAAATCACAAATCAGTTTCAAATTAGTGAATGTTGCCGAAGAGAATGGCAAAAAAGAAGAAAATTATATTTTAAGAAAGTCATGGAGCCGTATATTTTTATTATAAAAGAATCAATAGAGAAAAGAAAAAACATTAGAATTGATTGTTATATTTCTTGAAACAAATAAAAAGAAACAAAAAACAAAATATAAATCATGGATGAATTAAATCCTCTTGAAGACCTGCTTCAAAGTAAGAAAGAGGTAAATACTATTGGAATTTAATTGATATACGTTTCTTGCATGTTGTTTCAAGTTGCATAAATACAAGCAAAATACATTTATACATATTATATTACAATTGATATATTTTTTTGGTGCAGAACTGATATTATCTTTTGAAATTAAATCCGGTTCAAGGATGGAGCATAAAAAAATTTGAATTATTGAGTCATTTAATTAATCAGCAAGGATTAGGGGATGATAAAAAAACCAAAACACCGATTAAACTGAGAAAACTGGAAAAAAAATAATTCAAAAAACTAAACCTTAAAAAACCCCGATTAGAATATTTAAAAAACTGGTCAGTTTGGTTTAGTTTTGGTTTTATAAGCCTGAAACTGAAAAACAAAACCGAACCAAAATTAATAACCGAGCCAAACCCGAAAAACCAAGCTAAACAGAAAAAACGAGCCAAACAGCAAAAAAACCGAGCCAATCGGTTAGGTTTTGGTTTTTGCTCTAAAATAACCAAACTGAATCGAAACCGGTCGGTTTGAACCGATTTTGATTTTTTTGTTTGTTTTGATTTTTAAATTTGGTTTGGTTATTTTTTTAAAGAAAAACCAAACTGAATAAAAAATAATCATCTCTAGTAGGGATCACCGATGAATTATTTTATTAAAATAATTTTTTTTGAAAAATATTTGATATTATTTTAACTAAATTTGTATCAAGTTTTATTAAATAAAATAAATTATTAAAAAACCAATCGAGATAATAAAATTTTATCATATCAACATTTTTTCTAATTCAATTTTAAAATTGTCTATGTCAAGATCTGGAGGATGTGCTTTCTACATCAAATCAGTATGCAGGATGGAGTTTCAAAACTATATTATATATAAAAAAAGATTTTGAAATAAAATGATCCATTTATATATATAAAAACAAAAACCTCGAGGTCTAGGGTCCACCGGTGGAGGCATGAATGGCGGTCTTCTTCTGCATTATTAGCACATGTGAAAAGAAAGATTATATTTTCCTGGGCATATAATAAAGTTATTCCAATCAAACCCTCTTTTTCAACCGATGGGGTCTCTTGGCAAATAAAGCAAGGACAGACTGAGAAAGATATCCAGAACAATATTCATAACAATATTTATAAAATAATATATATAATCTTTCTCAACCGATCGGCAACTCACGCATACATAAACATATCCAGAACAATATTCATAAAATTAATTAATATCCCATAAAAATATAATTTAATTAAAAAAAAAAATTAAAATGATACTTTTAATATAAAAATAACAAAGTATTAGATTAAAATGACTTGTTATCAAGTAATCAAATATTAACATGATCATAAGATTGAGATAACTTCATATAAAATAAAATAAAAATAAATTATAAAGTTCAATTTATAATTAATTTAATATTAAAGGATGAGATTAAAAAAATTAATTTAAAAAAAACATAAAAATAATCCAAGTCAATCTGTTAAACCCATAATTCGTCATGAAACAAATATAACCTCATAGAAAAAAATAAAAAAATAACTTGATTTAATTCGCTAAATCCGCAATTCTGATAACGAGAACGAGAAAATCTCATAAAGAGCAAGTCAAAATATATTATAAAGTTTAATTCTCAGTCGATCAAATATTGAATGATAAAGATGGAAAAAAATTCAATTATAAAAACACAAAAAAACAACCTGAATTAACTCAGGTTAACCCATTAAGTATTATTCTCAGGTCATGTGGTCAGAATAACCTAATAGAAAATAAACAAAATAAAATTTATAACTTAATTTTCAATTAACCTAATATTAAAAGATGAAATTATAAAAAAAAAATTAAAAAAATCAAGCCAACTAAATTAACCTATCAAAACTATAATAATAATTATTATAAAAGTGAGATAACATACAAAAGACAAATTTAATAATAAAAAAAAACACATTGATTAAAAGAAAAGGCAAAGCACTTATTCAAATAACTGTATAAAATATAGTAATATAATGTATAATGTATAATTTATTTTTTTAATTTATAACTGAAAGTGAGAAAAGGAAGAAGAGAAAAGAAATAAAGTGAAGTCTTGTGCTGCAAGATCACCTCACCTGAAAAGTTTGGCATTTAGTGAAGTTTTTCCAAATCAAACCCACTTTTTCAAAGATGGAATTTCCAAGTAAATAAATCGAAGACAAACCTAGTAAAATGGAGTCTAGAGCATAACAAGTAGTTACAAAGCCGAGAAAGAAAAAGCTTTTGCGAGTTCTTTACACAAACTCTTACTTCTTATGTAACCTGAACAAAAATCCCTCTTCTTCTTCTTCTTCTTCTTCTTCTTTGTTTACTCTTCCTTCGTTACTTTGCAAAGAGGATAAACCATGGCTGAGGCTTTAGTAGGAGGAGCTTTTCTTTCTGCTTTCCTTAATGTTTTGCTTGACAGGATGGCTTCTCGCCAGGTGGTGAACTTCTTCAGTGGCCAAAAAATCAACAATAGCCTGCTGGAGAGGTTGGAGACAGCAATGAGATCTGCCAGTCGGGTGCTTGACGATGCCGAGGAGAAGCAGATAACAAGTACAGATGTGTGGGATTGGCTGGCCGAGATTAAAGACGCTGTCTATAAAGCCGACGACTTCTTGGATGCGATTGCTTATAAAGCTCTACGACAGGAGTTGAAAGCTGAAGATCAAACCTTCACATGTCATATGCAGAGATTTCTTTCTTTCTTTAACCTATGTAAAAATGGGCTGGGAGAGATCGAAGAAGAATTAAAAGTCCTCTTGCAGGATCTAGATCGCTTAGTTGATCGAACGGTTGCCCTTGGTTTGATCACCCGCACTGGAAAAGAACCATCATCGCCTAAAACACCCGGAGAAACTTCTCTGGTGGATGAACGTGGTGTTTATGGTAGAGATAATGACGAGAAAGCAATACTGAAGTTACTTCTATCAGACGATGCAAATGGACAAAGCCTAGGTGTTGTTCGCATAGTGGGCATGGGCGGGGTTGGTAAAACCACGCTTGCTCAGATTGTATACAATAACAGCGAAGTACAGAGGTGCTTCAATCTCAAAGCTTGGGTTTGTGTTTCAGAAGATTTCAGTGTTTCAAAGCTAACCAAGGTTATCCTTGAGGAGGTCGGTTCAAAGCCTGATTTTGAGAGTCTGAATCTGCTCCAGATTCAGTTGAAGGAGAGGTTGCTGGAAAAGAAATTTTTGCTTGTTTTAGATGATGTATGGGAAGAAAATTATGCTAAATGGGTCAGTTTGCTTGAACCCTTGAAGTCTGGAGCACAAGGGAGTAAGATTCTTGTTACAACACGCCATGAAAGGGTAGCATCAGTCATGCCAACTGTTCCAACTCATCATCTAAAAGAATTGACGGAAGACTTCTGTTGGTCCTTGTTTGCCAAACATGCATTCGGTGATGAAAATTCCATTGCGGATGAAGAGTTGCAAAAAATTGGTAGAGCAATAGCGAAAAAGTGTAAAGGCCTGCCTCTAGCTGCAAAATCACTCGGAGGTCTGCTATGCAACGAAAGAGATGTCGAGGAGTGGCGGGATATTTTGGAAAGCAATCTATGGGATTTACCCAAAGACAATATCCTCCCAGCTTTGAGATTAAGTTATCATCATCTCCCGTCGCATCTGAAGCAATGTTTTGCTTATTGTGCCATATTTCCAAAAGACTATTCATTTGGAAAGGATGAATTAGTGCTCCTTTGGATGGCAGAGGGCTTCTTGGTCCACTCTGCAGTAGAGATGGAAAAAGCAGGAGCTAAGTGCTTTGATGATCTCTTGTCAAGGTCGTTTTTCCAGCAATCAAGTGCCTCTCGCCCCTCATTTCTGATGCACGATCTCATGCATGACTTGGCTACCCATGTGTCCGGTCAATTTTGCTTCAGCTCCAGGTTGGGGGAAAATAATTCTTCCAAGGCCACCAGAAGGACTCGACATTTATCACTCGTAGTAGATACGGAAGACGGAGATACTGAAGGTGTTTTTTCAAGCACAAAATTAGAAAACATCCGTAAAGCCCAACATCTACGCACATTCCGAACTTTTCCACACAATCGGATGTGTCCTCCTGAATTTTATAAGGAGATCTTTCGGTCAACACATTGTCGCCTACGAGTGCTATTCATGACTAATTGTCAAGATGCATCTATGTTGTCATGTTCAACTAGCAAGTTGAAGCATTTGCGGTATTTGGATCTTTCCGGGTCAGATTTAGTAACGTTGCCTGAAGAAGTGAGTGCTCTTCTCAATTTGCAAACGTTGATCTTGGAAAGTTGCCACCTACTTGCTAGTCTACCTGATCTTGGAAATTTGAAGCATTTACGACATCTGAATCTTCAACGTACAAGAATCGAAAGGTTGCCTGCATCTCTGGAAAGGTTAATCAACTTGCGGTATCTTAACATCTCAGACACACCTTTGAAAGAGATGCCACCACATATAGGTCAACTGACAAAGCTCCAAACGTTAACTGCCTTTATCGTTGGAAGACAGAGTGAGTCTAGCTTTAAAGAATTGGGAAAGCTAAGACATCTACGGGGAGAACTTCATATTCGGAACCTTCAAAATGTGGTGGATGCTCGGGATGCTGTTGGAGCAAATTTGAAAGGTAGAAAACACCTTGTAAGCTTGAGGTTTACATGGGATGGTGACACTCATGACCCGCAACACGTAACAAGCACACTTGAGAAATTAGAGCCAAATAGAAATGTGAAGGATCTTCAGATTGATGGTTATGGAGGTTTAAGGTTTCCGGAGTGGGTAGGAGAGTCCTCTTTCTCAAATATAGTGTCCTTGAAGCTCAGTAGATGTAAAAACTGCACCTCCTTACCACCGCTCGGGCAATTAACTTCTTTAAAGGATCTCACAATTGAAGCATTCGATAAAGTTGAGACTGTGGACTCTGAGTTCTATGGGAATTGTACTGCTATGAAGAAGCCATTTGAATCCCTCAAAACATTACGGTTTGAAGGGATGCCAGAATGGCGCGAGTGGATTTCAGACGAAGGCAGCCGGGAAGCCTTCCCTCTTCTTGAGTTTCTTTCAATCAAAGAATGCCCCAACCTTACAAAGGCCCTACCTGGTCACAACCTTCCACGTGTAACAAGACTTAAAATTAAAGGATGTGAGCAGCTCGCGACTCCACTTCCTAGGATTCCTAGGCTGCACTCTCTCTCTGTTTCTGGATTCCACTCCCTAGCGTCCCTACCCGAGGAAATTGAGCAAATGGGTTGGTCACCCTCTGATTTAGGAAAAATTAATATCAAGGGCTGGGCTTCTCTCAAATGCATCTCACTGGACTTGTTCCCCAAGCTAACTACTCTTTCTATCTCTGACTGTCCAGATCTCGAATCACTATGTGCACATGAAAGACCCCTCAATGATCTCACCTCTCTCCATTCTTTGGAAATCGAGCAGTGCCCTAAATTAGTTTCATTTCCCAAAGGAGGGTTACCTGCTCCAGTCTTAACAGAACTTACGTTACGACATTGCAGAAATTTGAAGCAGTTGCCTGAGAGGATGCCTTCCCTCCTTCCATCCCTTGACTTTTTGGGAATATTTGGTTGTTCAGAAGTTGAGTTGTGTCCAGAAGGCGGTTTTCCCTCCACATTACACTTTCTTTGGATTCGTAATTGCAACAAACTCATTGCAGGCCGCATGCAATGGGGCTTGCAAACGCTCACTTCTCTTTCAGTGTTTTTTATTGGTGAAGACGAAAATGTTGAATCCTTCCCTGAAGAGATGCTGCTGCCCTCAAGTCTTACATATCTTAACATCTCTGACCTACAACACCTGAAATCTCTTGACTACAAGGGGCTTCAACACCTCACCTCCCTTAAACAATTGAATATACATGACTGCCCTCTGCTTGAGTCAATGCCAGAAGAAGGGTTGCCCTCCTCCCTTTCTGCTCTTTTTATTGTAGATTGTCCTATGCTGGGTGAAAGTTGTGAAAGAAAAGGTAAATATTGGCCCAAGATTTCTCACATTCCTATCCTAAGTATTAACCGAGCAAAAAGTAGCTTTTCTTTCAATCGTCCAACATATTTTTTGAGGTATTGCTCCTAGAAAGCTGTATGTTTTTATTTGTTGTATGTTGAAATACAGATAATTTCTTCCATAATTATTGTCTCTCATTCATCTCCATAAATAATAATCATCATTCTATTTCAATAATAATCATCAAATGCGGCAAATAAACATCACATGCTTCAGATTTTGAACTGCCAGCGCCGTCCTTAAAAAACAAGTGTCCATCTTAAAAGATTAAAAAATATTTAAGTAATCTGCAACAGATTTTTCATTGTTGACGCGGCAAAATCAAAATTCAAAATTTAAGTAATCAAAATTCAAAAATCTCCGTTCTCTCCTTTTCTCCTTTTCCGCATCTCCAAAAATTCAAAATCCAAAAACTTTTGATTTATCTATTTTATTATTACTTAACTTTTCTTGAAGTTTACTTTCATAAAAGATCTTTTATAGATATAAAAAGAAGAGATAATATAAAATTCATCCGTATTGGAATCACAATTCAGAATCAAGTGAAAGTGGCCAATGTCACTGAAGAGAAAGGATTAAAGCACAGAAAGTCATCATCTTGAGAACTCACAGCAAAGAGTTCATTGTTTTGCAGTAGATACGTAGCTATATTAACAACAATACTTCCAGCATGCACAAATGCGACTTCTTGATGGTTACGCTGCTAAAGACATTTACAAATCCCCATCAATACTGGTGTTTATTCCTCATGATGATCCAGTGAGCTCACAATAAAAGAAAACCTCGGCATTACTAGTAAATCGTCACTGCAAGCATGGAAGAGATTCAGGTAGGAATTACCCTTGTCTTCATTGAGAGGCTTTAACCTCCCTAGCTCCTTCATCAGCAGGCCCATTGTTTGATGCATCCTCTGAAGCGTCTAAGCAAGGATTGCTTTTACACTGACTTACAGGCTGAGCATTGGTCAAGAGACTAGAAAGTTGAGACCCCTTTTGCGAAAAGTTTGGTTTACCTTTCGGAGTCTCAGACAGGCTTCCCGTTGACAGCTTTACTAGGCCATTGTCTTGTGCTCACACGGGAGCTTAATTGAAAAAGGTGATTCAGGTGTCTCAGGATGCTTCCCAGGAATATCCATCGGTCTATGAAACAGCAAATGAGCCACAGTCCGGTCTACGGGATTTGTCTCTGTTTCCACCTCAGGCATCTTAACCACCCTGCAGTATACTCATAAAATCCATGAGGAAAATGACAGGCAAGTTTGAGATTGCCATACTCTAAACAAATTGATAAACAAATTGATAAACACTTGATTAATAATTTTGTGCATACAAATTGAATAATTTGAAATGGGAAGGACGAGATGTAAAGGAACAAACCCATTGGAACAAGGAACAATCACATTGTCGCTTACAACAAAAAATCGAGTTTCAGATCAAAAGAGCGTATGGTTTTGGCTGGAAGTGTCCCATTGAGACATAGATGAGCCGATTAGAAGATGATTTGAGTTCTTAAATTTTCTTGCTTAAAATGTAATGTAACATGAATCTGCAGATGATCATTATATTAGAAGGGAAATTTAATTTTGCCCTATTTATCTAAAGTTGTGCAAGTTCTCTGCATTGATGATTTCAGTGAATCTGTACAGATCTTGTTTTCCTTCTATTTGTCCTTGAATAAACTTATTGCACTTGCTTAACATTCTTTGTCTCTCTCTCTTAGTTAAATCTAGCAAAATTTATCAGGTATGTTGTGCCACTCATTTAGACTTGGATGTGCGTGTTTAGCTCTCCTTTTCGGATTAAGGTGATTATGCACAAATTCACTGGAATCAACATTGCAGAAAACTTGCATAGATTTTGTTAATATTGGAAAAATTAAATTTCCTTTTCTAATTAAATGAAAATCTCTACTAAATATTATGCTATTTGAATTGTCACCTCATGACTACTTGCTGCACTGCACTCATGAATGCTGCACCAGGGTAAAGCTACAAATGTCAGTTTTTAATATCTGCCTCTACCTAGCTCGGCCTACAATACCAAAGTTTCTCTCCTACAAATGCCAGTTTAATATCTGCCTCTACCATAACAGAACCAGTGGAAGCGAACTACTACATATTTGATCAACAAGGTCAAATTCAGTCAAGTTTTTAAGGAAATCCAGTGAAAGAGGAACCTAAAATTTTCTGTTTAGATTTTCTTCTACTTCTAAGAACAAGCGCGGCCTTAATTGAATTGTTTCAGTCACTATTCCTCCATTGTAAATAGAGGATACCGCTTTCAATATTTATTTCTAGAATTAGAATGGAAAACAGAAAATGGTGATGGCATTAAAAGATCCTAATCTAACATTTCTATAGAGCAAAAATGTTTAAAAAAAGAGAGGATAGATTAAATTTGAAAACAGAAGCATGAGAAATGCATTGCCTTAACCAACCTTCTTTGACTGCTGGTTTCCTCTTTTGCAGCAACTTGTTCGTCCCTGCTACTATTGTTTGTACTGCCAGTATCACTAGCATAATGCCTTTGCATTGCACTTTGAGCCAGCCGGAACAAGCTATCCCGAATACAAAGTCTAATTCTGACATCCAACTGTTGTAAAACATTGGTTTGGAATCGTAACCAATTCTTGAAGCATGTAGAGTACTGTGTCCTCCATTGAATAATCATTAACCGCCAGAGAGACTGTATTGGAATCGTCTTGCTCAATAGGCGAGTTTGGGTCAAATGAAGCAAGTGTACTTAGATCCTCTACTTCAGGGCCAGCTCCTTCAACATGCTGAATTTGATTTTCTTGGGAACACTTTTGATGAACAAGCTGCTGCTGCTGTTTCTGAATGGCAAGCATTGCCTGCATTTGTTGCCGCCTCCTTAATTTTTCAATCTTTTCCTGAGGTGTCATTCTCTGGGGTTTCACTGGACAGTCAGCTAACTTGTTTATAGGATTTGCATTGCCTGAAACTTCATAACCAGAAATTTTAGGTCGATGATTAAATGACTAGAAATTTTGTTGGAAAGTCAGAAAACTTTAACAGGATTCGCATTACCTGAAGAAACTTCATAACCAGAAGCTAAAGGTTGATGCTTAAAATCCCCAGACTGAATGTGGGACAACCCAGGCATAGAATATGGATTTGTAATACTCGTATGCAGAAGGGGCCACAAATGGATTGGATATCTGCTGGTACTGCAACTGCTCGGAACCCTGTAGCTGCTTCTGTTGGCTGAGAATTGAAGGGGGAGAAGATTGCTTAATTTGGGGTGCTAAATGATCCTTAAGTTGACAGGCTGGGATTCCAGATGAAGTCCATTTTCCATAAAAATCTTGGTATGATTTCAGTTCACCTTTTTCTTCCAGTTTTTCCCGACCTTTCAAGATCTTCTTTTGCCTGTGAGTCTGATCACAGAACTATAAACATATGAATAGACAAATTACTTAGAATAGATCAACGTTTTAACCATCTAGACCTGCAGGGGAGAGTGACTAAGGCACAGTTAGTATTTTAATTAAGTACATGGTTTGTAAGGATAAATTCAATGTTATTTTTTTTTTTTAACTGTAACTTATGATCCAAAGGGCTTCTATTGTTCAGAATATATTGAGGTATTAGCTAAACTAGGCAAAGCAAACAGAATTTGCATGTCCCTGGGAAGAGTGGATGTCATGCTAGAAATATAAATAACTGATGCCTCCTGAATTTTCACATGTTATTCCTTTCTCCTTCCTACTCACAGAAAACCACACAATGGCTTTACTTTAGGCAATCGATATCATGGTTAAGTCATGGGAAGCTGAAATGACATCTCTGTCAGGCATTTCAGCTTCCCATGACTTAACCATGATATCGATTCCCATCTTGATAATTATAGAAGTGATGACTAAATCATGTAAATCCATATTCACCCAACATCCAAGTTTATTCTCATTCCAAAAAATAAAACTAAAAATAATAGCAAGAAATATGAAGAGACGAAGAGGAATTTAAATAATATAATTTCTCTTTTCTGTCGCCATTTTCCATTCCAGAGAAGTACTCGGGAAGTCTTAATAAGTTCAAGTGTAAGGTAACTTTTACCCTTCCCAGCTCTAATTAGGTTTCGCTGTCCCTCCAATCTAATTTAAGATCTAATATGAGGAAACCACACTGTATTAGTGAAAGGATCACAATATCAAGATTTTCCAACTTCAATTCACTGATATAACTTTTCTTGAATCCTGGACAAAAGAACTTAGAACATCAAAAGATCATAGCAGGATTCTAAAAAACAAAGATTGTATTTGGTGCTTATTGAGTCTAAAAGTTATCCTGGATGAAAAGGGTAAAAATCAGTAACATGTCTGGTTCAGTATCAAGATTTTGAAAATATCAAAAGGAAGAAAAAAAAAAGGTACCTTGTTTGCTAATTCATTTGGAAAAGCACCATTTTCCTCTGTCAGTTGAGAGTTAGCCGCCGTGTTCTTTCCCACAACAGCCAAATCTGTCTGCAAAAGCACAATAAATAAATAAAAATAAATGCTAAGCTTCTCTCAGCTCCTGCACTTGAGCATGGGGCATTAATAAGTGAACTCATTACTGAAAATTGAGTTGCTATACCTGCTCCTTCAGTATAGGCTTGTTTTTACCTTCATCATATTCTACATGATCAAGGCTTGCCTGAGTATTCTGCAGACCATGAGATGCAGGATCGTTCATTTTTCCATAGCCAAGGGTAAACAGCCGGTCCTCTTCTTGTGCATACTCTTCTCTCGAAGCCACAGATATTGGAAAGGGCTTTACCGGGCTTTTAGTTATATCTTTAGAAGAAGACTGTTAGAGGTCTAGGCGCGGGGCGCGCCAACGAAGGCACATTGCCTAGAATTCGGCAGCGATGGACTGCGGCAGAAACGAATTCGGCAGGCAGCGTGCATGGTCTGTGCAAGTCTTTGAGCTGGCGACTTGGCATGGACGTGGGGCTTAGACAATGGACCTTCTAAGTCAGCAGCTGATGCAGCAGAAATTGGCAATTGGGGGCTGCCAAGTAGACAGCCAGGAAATGGGGGAAGTGGCAGCTTCATGGGAAGCAAAACGTGGGAGCATAAAATGGGGTGTTCTCCATGCCACTAAGTCCTGGAAACATGGGATCATGGATGAGAGGTAGTGCTCCACTATATCCTGAAAACATGGGATCATGGGTTCGAGAAAGTGCTCCACTAGGTCCCGAAAATAGGGGTTAATGGGGGGGAGCTTGCTGCTCATATTTGTCTATAAATAGGCTGCCAAGCCTCTGTTGTGGAGCTTGCGATTTGTGCATAGCACACACCATATTTGTGTATTCCTTTGTTGATGAGATAAATAAAGGTTGAGAGGGATTCTTGTAAAACTCTTGTGTGCTTGTGTTGCTTGTGTTTACTTGTTGTCTACGACGAGGCGAGTGTGAGAACCTCCTTGGGTGAGCGAAACACATAGTCGTAGGAAAACACGAGTGAAAGGGTGAGGCAAGGCTGAGTCTAGTTGGGACTAGACTGCCGCATTGGGTTAAGTTTCGTTGCGAAAAATTAACCCCGTGACAATTGGTATCAGAGCACGGTTGATTCTAAAAACGTGCAGCGAAAGTCATGGAAGCTATTCGGGAACGGTTGACGCGTCTTGAGACCTTGATAGGGTCGGAGGAAGAAGACGAAGAACGTTCTATTGTTGATCGCTTGAAGGAAGCTGTGGAAAGCGCTGAAAGGGCTGAGAGCTTGTACATTTCTCTTGCGGCAGAATCGAGTGAACGATTGGCTACTATCGAAGAGACAATTGCCATTCTGAAGAAGGCAGTGACAAGCGCTCCTATTGGGGTAAGTACTTCTAAACCTAAAGTGCCTGAACCAAAGTGTTTTGGTGGGGCAAGAAGTTCCAAAGAGCTTGAGAATTTCTTGTGGGACATGGAGCAATACTTTAGCGTTGCGAAGATTAGCGTGGCTGAACAAGTGGATCTTACCGTGATGTATCTCACGGGTGATGCAAAGCTTTGGTGGCGGACGAGAACCAAAGAGGACTTAAGTGCTGGACGTCCAAAGATTGAGACATGGGATTGTCTCAAGAAGGAGCTAAAGGAGCAGTTCCTTCCGAACAATACATCCTGGATAGCGCGGGAGGAATTGAAAAGGCTCAAACACGATAGATCAATTCGTGAGTATGTTAAAGCTTTCAGTTCCTTGATTCTCGACATTGAGAATATGTCCGAGGAGGACAGGTTGTTCAACTTCATGTCCGGATTGCAAACTTGGGCGCAAGCGGAACTAAGGCGACAGAACGTAAAGGATCTGTCCTCCGCTATTGCTGCTGCGGACAGCTTGATTGATTTTAAATCAACTACAAGAGAGGGCTATACATCAACCTCCTTCAAGTCTAAGGGAAGAAACAAGGAGGAAAGAACGAGGAAGAAGTTCGGTGGGGGTGCATCGAGGGCTACTGCCGCGGAGAAGGGCAAGGCCAAGTTTATGGGTGCACAAGGTAAGAGTACTAAACCGAACTTTACTTGCTTCATTTGTGATGGTCCTCACTTTGCGAGGGAATGTCCGAAGAGGGAGAAGTTGAATGCTATTCGGGCTGGGGATAGCGATGAAGGGGAAGGGGTAGTTACGCACGTCAATCCTATGCGTGTGATAAACTGCCTGGTAGCTAAATCAGAGGATGGGGCTGCCGAAACCCGCCCTGTCGATAAAGACTTGGCGAGGATTGATGCACTGCGGAAAGGGAAGTCAGGGGCTACGGACAATCTAATGTATGTGAAGATTGGGATAAATGGCAAAGACGTGAATGCTATGCTGGATTCAGGCGCAACCCACACGTTTGTGGCAGATCGGCTGGTGAAAGAACTTGGCCTGCGGCTGAGTGACAGCCACACATCAATGAAGGCAGTAAACTCGAAGGCACAGAGGATTGCTGGGATGTCTTATGATGTGCCGATAATGCTGGATCAGTGGAGAGGCAAGCAGGATGTGCTGGTCGTAAGTCTTGATGATTACGATATTATTCTTGGCCTTGATTTCTTACGAAAAGCCAAGGTTGTTTTGATGCCATATCTCAATGGAATGATGATTGCGAGTGAGGGATGCCCTTGTTTTGTCCCATGTTGTAATATCGCAGCTGTGAATGTTGTGAAAAGGGGAAAAAGCGTGGTCTCGGCAATTGCTATTGATAAAGCATTGCGGAAAGGAGGGGAAGTGTTTCTAGCGACAATAGTCGACGAGAAGGCAGACTGTTGTGGTGAGGTGCCGAAAGAAATTGCTAGCGTGCTGCAGCAATTCGAAGATGTGATGCCGCCTCAGCTACCGAAGAAACTCCCGCCCAGGAGGGCCATCGACCATCGAATTGAGCTGGTGCCGGGGGCAAAGCCACCATCTCAAGCCCCTTATCGAATGTCGCCAAGGGAATTGGCAGAATTGAGGAAACAATTGGAAGAGCTGATTGACTCAGGGTTTGTCCGGCCTTCCAAGGCTCCGTATGGTGCTCCGGTTTTGTTTCAAAAGAAGGCGGATGGAAGCCTTCGCATGTGTGTGGACTACCGAGCGCTAAACAAGGTAACAATCAAAAACAAATATCCTGTTCCTTTAATTCAGGATTTGATGGACAGATTGTGTGGAGCCTCAATCTTTACGAAATTGGACTTGCGATCGGGGTATTGGCAAGTGCGGGTTGCTGACGGTGATGAGCATAAAACTACTTGTGTGACAAGGTATGGCTCCTATGAGTTTCTAGTTATGCCATTTGGCCTAACAAATGCTCCAGCAACATTTTGTAATCTAATGAATGACGTGTTATATGATTTCTTAGACAATTTTGTGGTAGTCTACTTAGATGACATTGTAATCTATAGTAGAGGCATTGAAGATCATGTAACTCATCTCTCTAAAGTCCTAAGTAGGTTGAAAGAATATGAATTGTATGTAAAGAGAGAAAAGTGTGAGTTTGCAAAAGCTGAAATTATGTTCTTAGGCCACTTGATTGGAGAAGGACAGGTGAAGATGGATCCACGGAAGATTCAAGCCATCGTTGAATGGTCAGCACCAAAATCAGTCCCGGAATTGAGGTCATTTTTGGGGCTTGCAAACTACTACAGACGATTCATTGAGGGTTATAGCAAGAAGACAACTCCTCTCTCGGATCTCCTCAAGAAGAGTCGGAGATGGGAATGGACGGTTGACTGCCAGCAAGCTTTTGAGAAGCTGAAGACAGCGGTAGCGTCAGCTCCCGTTTTGGGGCTGCCTGATTTTGAGAAGCCTTTCGAAGTGCATACTGATGCTTCAGATAGGGCTATTGGTGGAGTGCTGGTGCAAGAGGGACATCCGGTTGCTTTCGAGAGTCGGAAGCTAAATGACGCGGAACAGAATTACTCGACGCATGAGAAAGAAATGACGGCAGTAGTGCACTGCCTTGGCATATGGAGAGTATATCTGTTGGGGCCGAAATTCGTTGTCAAGACTGACAATGTTGCCAACACATTCTTCTGGACGCAGAAGAAATTGTCGCAGCGACAAGCTCGGTGGCAGGAATTCTTGGCCGAATATGATTTTGTATGGAAGCACAAACCGGGAAGCCACAATCAGGTTGCGGATGCTCTTAGCAGACGCGAGGTAATTGCTACTGTTCTTGCTATTGCTCAGGTGGAGTCGGACATGCTGTGTCGACTTCGTCAAGCTGCGGGGGAAGACGCAGCGTACAAGAAACTGGTTGAGCTTGTACAAGAAGGGACAATACGGAGGTATTGGCTGGAACAAGACCTACTCTATGCAAAGGGGGGTCGAATCTTCGTGCCAAAGGGAGAGCTGCGGAAACATTTATTGATGGAGACTCATGATCCGCAGTGGGCTGGACATCCAGGTAGAGAAAGGATGGTTGCTCTCCTATCACAGACTTATTATTGGCCGAAGATGGAGGAGGACGTAGAACTCTATGTCAGGACTTGTCTAGTGTGCCAACAAGACAAGACTTTGCGGCAGCGTGAGGCAGGCTTGTTACAGCCGCTGCCGATTCCAGAAAGACCGTGGGTGTCGGTCTCAATGGATTTCATTGTTGGTTTTCCAAAGGTGGATGGCATGAACACAATCATGGTTGTTGTGGACAGATTCACTAAGTATGCGGTGTTTGTTGCTGCCCCGACGGTGTGTACAGCCGAAGTGGCCGCTGAATTATTCTACCGCAACGTGGTGAAGTACTTTGGAGTACCTTCTGACATTGTAAGTGATCGTGATGTGCGATTCACGGGCAGATTCTGGACAGCATTGTTCAACATGATGGGAACAAGGCTGAAGTTTTCCACTGCCAATCACCCGCAAACTGATGGGCAGACGGAAAGGATAAATGCTTTGTTGGAGGAATATTTGAGACACTACGTGACAGCGACGCAGCGAAACTGGCTGGAGTTGCTGGATAGTGCGCAGTTTTGCTATAATCTTCAAAAATCCTCGGCAACGGAAGCAAGTCCGTTTGAGCTGGTTTTGGGAGCCCAACCCCAAACTCCTGCGGAGATTGCAGTGCAGGTATCGGGTGGGAAGAGTCCAGCGGCATACAGGTTTGCGATGGAGCGGCAGGAGCTATTCGAGCAAGCGCAAGATAGCTTGCGCAAGGCAAGGAAAAGAATGCTCAAATATGCCAATCAAAAGCGGAGATTGCTAGAATTCAGTGTGGGTGACAAGGTGTTGCTCAAGCTAACTCCGCAGATTTGGAAGAAAATTCTGGGGACGAAGCACCGAGGGCTGGTGCCAAGGTACGATGGACCTTTCGAAGTCATCGAAAAGGTAGGCGCTGTTGCCTATAGGCTGAAGCTGCCCGAACGGCTGAAACTTCATCCTACGTTTCACGTAAGTTACTTGCGGCCTTTCTATGAAGATCACGAGGATCCGAAAAGAAGTAAGTCGCAACGAGCTCCTCCTACGATTCATAAACAATTTGACGATGGGATTGTCAAGATTATGGATCATCGTAGACTCGGCCAACATCGAAAGAATCGGCGGACAGAATTCTTGATAAAATGGAAGAAAAATGAGGAGGTTTCATGGGAGAAAGACACTGACTTGTGGCAATTTGAGGATCAAATACAAGACTACCTCACATCTATTCCGACGAGGACGTCGGACTCTTCTAGTGGGGGTGGTTTGTTAGAGGTCTAGGCGCGGGGCGCGCCAACGAAGGCACATTGCCTAGAATTCGGCAGCGATGGACTGCGGCAGAAACGAATTCGGCAGGCAGCGTGCATGGTCTGTGCAAGTCTTTGAGCTGGCGACTTGGCATGGACGTGGGGCTTAGACAATGGACCTTCTAAGTCAGCAGCTGATGCAGCAGAAATTGGCAATTGGGGGCTGCCAAGTAGACAGCCAGGAAATGGGGGAAGTGGCAGCTTCATGGGAAGCAAAACGTGGGAGCATAAAATGGGGTGTTCTCCATGCCACTAAGTCCTGGAAACATGGGATCATGGATGAGAGGTAGTGCTCCACTATATCCTGAAAACATGGGATCATGGGTTCGAGAAAGTGCTCCACTAGGTCCCGAAAATAGGGGTTAATGGGGGGGAGCTTGCTGCTCATATTTGTCTATAAATAGGCTGCCAAGCCTCTGTTGTGGAGCTTGCGATTTGTGCATAGCACACACCATATTTGTGTATTCCTTTGTTGATGAGATAAATAAAGGTTGAGAGGGATTCTTGTAAAACTCTTGTGTGCTTGTGTTGCTTGTGTTTACTTGTTGTCTACGACGAGGCGAGTGTGAGAACCTCCTTGGGTGAGCGAAACACATAGTCGTAGGAAAACACGAGTGAAAGGGTGAGGCAAGGCTGAGTCTAGTTGGGACTAGACTGCCGCATTGGGTTAAGTTTCGTTGCGAAAAATTAACCCCGTGACAAAGACCATAGCTCATCAGCATTACCAAGATTTACATTGCCAAATATTGGGTCATCATTGCTGCAAAATCACCACTTGTGAGGATATTGAGTCAGATGGTTATCACTGTTCTCCAACAAAATCAAGATAAAATATAAGAACATTAGTGAAGAACAGAAATGCAGGAAAGCCCTTCCACAATTGAACACGCTCACCAATTCCTTGCAAATCCTCAAGTCATATTTTAGATTTTTTTTTTTAATTAACTTGAATATCTTGATGAGTTTGTGTCCATCTCAACTAAATCTCACAAATTTTAAAATTAATAATTATATAAACCTTCAATAATTTTAAAAGTACTCAAACTTGAAATTATTAAAGAATAAACTAAATGTATAATAAATTAAACTACTTTTCATAATTCTTTTTAAGTGTATAATATGTTGCAGTTGGGGCAAAATTAATAATTTTTAATGTTTCCATTACTGAAATGCTTTGGAGAAGCGCGTGCGGCTTCTTTGCTGGCCAAAAACTAACTTCTACTTTGTTGTTTGGAGAAGAGCATCAAGGGCTGGGTGGTGGTGGGCCACATGTAAGTGGATTTCTTTTTCTGCATTTTTTTCCCCTCTCTTATGGTAAATTACAAAAGTTTTCTTTTATTTTTTTTTATAAAGAATTTGATTTTTATTATTTGATTTTTATTTATTTTATTTTTATTTTTTATAAATTTATTTTTTTTTAATTTTATCCCTTATCATTTGATTTTATTTAATTTTTATACCAAGTTTGGCCCTTATTCTTTTAAGTGCTATTTATTTATTATCTTTTTTCTAATTAAATTTTCTTTTCAAATTCATTTCTTAATATTTGATTTCAATTTATTTTAATGTCAAATTTGATTAATTTTCTTTTTATTACTATATGTTTTGTTTTAAATCCTTTTTAAATTATATTTTTCTCTAGTTTTATCTCTTATTATCTTGTGATAAAAAATTTAACTTCATTATTTTTTAGGGCTTGTCTTTTGTAGAGTTAGTGTTAAGCTCATAATTAAAGTTACAAGTTTTAAATATTAATACAGATTAACTTCGGGTTTTTTTTAGTTTTGTTTTATTAAATTTGTTTTTTTTTTCAAATTTTATCCTTTAATATTTGATTTATAAAAAATTTATCTCCATATTTTTTTTATATTTTTTTTATATTGTTTTTTACAAGCTATCTTAATCTTATATCCATAATTATTAGGATAAAAAAATTAACCTATGTTAACTTAAATATTTATTAAACTTATTCAATAAAATGAACGGAGTCTTTGAAAATGCTTATGTCCGATTAACTAATTATTTTCTACAATAAAAAAATCTAGGACGGCTAAAATCTTGATTAAAGAGAACATTAACAAGTCTAGTAGTGTCGTTTAGAAAGAAAGCAAGAGCAGCGGATTGCGAGCGTTTATCGGGTCTTTCTGGCCTCTACATAACCTTCCAATGTTACTTCTAGGCCTCCCAAACTCCTCAAAGTTCTGGTGACAATATAATGCTATTCCGTCAAGGTAGTATGATGCTAACTTAAGTTTTTTAGAATCTCTAATCTTCTTAAGATCAAAATATTGATTGCGTCTATACAAACCATTTATGGGCATCTTCCCCATCAAAGCTGAGAAAGTCACATATGGGTTTGTGCGTCCTAAACCGAGAGTGCTCACCTTCACTAGGTAATCAAGTTATTGCAACTTATGAGTTGTTTGTTTGTCTCGGGTAGGTATTAGCCTCCCCTGTGGAAAGTTTTAGTGATCGAAGAAGGGATGTTTGTTGATAAGCTATTCCACTAATGAGACCCTTGAGTTCGTTAAACTTAGCTTCATGGTTGCTTTCAGCTTCATGGTTGCTTTCTGTGGTACCCAGTTTGTGATTGCAAGACTCCAACATTTTCATCATTTGTTCATAATCTTATGCTTGATCCTTGCTGACAGCTTCAAGGGAGCTCTCCAACTTTTTGATGTCTTGAGATCCAGTGTCAGGAGCGATCGATATTCGATCATTTGTTCACATTCCGAGGATCGATCGCTCTAATACCACTTGTAGCAAGTATGATAGAAAGATATCATATAAATATTTTTTTTTTGTGACATAATACCCCTACGATCTTCTAATGGCCATACGGTGCGTTTAGTAGGATTCAAACTTCTTCCAACGGTCACTAGATTCAAATTTGGAGCAAAGATATCATATTAATATATATTTTTTTTCTTTTATGAAAATCTTAAAAACATATCTTTCTCACTAGCACATATATAGTCATCACAACTAAAATATACATTTTTAATAACGTGATTATATAATGAGAAGGATTAATTTGTGTGATAAAGCCATCACAAATATCTGATGTAAGAACAGAGGAAGTTACAGCTTCCTATCATAATTATCATGGCCAATTAAATTTGCATCATCATGATGCATTATCCAAAATCCGAAACGTACATATTTATCTTGCGCTGCTAATTCATTTTATTCTTTCCAACTTTATTTTTTTAACTGAAAAATAATCTTTTATTCTTGTACTGCACAGGCATGTGTTGGCAAAAGTCGTGCGCGATATATATTTCTGAAGATACATATGGCTGGTGATTAGCGGATGATGGTGTCATTAAGCCTCTTGGTGTGTCCCCTCATCCTTTCTGCTTATCGTCTAGTCCATTTGCAGCTTCAATGGCTACTATCAGTTGCTTTGGAACCTGATATCACTAGTCTCATTATGGTACAGACAAGCTCAGGATGATCAATCCTTGAGAATCCACATCCAACCAGAAATAAACAGAATTTCGAGCATAAATGACTCGAGGAAACACTATCGCCATTAGTTTGGGAATCAGAAACACTATCATAAATGCTAGGTCCCCACTTGCCAGGACTGCTTTGGCACCTCCTTCAATCCTAGTTTGGGAAACAGAAGCACTCTATCACCATTAGTTTTCACCGAGGAAGACAGCACCCCCATTCCCTCCTCCTGTGCTGATGAGAGAGAGATACAAAGGATTTGCCCAACATTGAAGTATGCAACTGTCTATGGTTAGCCTTCCACTTTCGTGATGCAAGCAGCAACCAAGCCCTTCCTCACTGTCAGGTTTGCTATTTTGCAAGTAGACAAGAACTCCAGGGCACTGCATAAAGAAATGATTGATTCACGAAGCCTGACTCCTTCGAATTTGAAAGGTTAGAATCATTGGAAGAGAAAGAAGAAAGGGTGTAAATGACAGCGGAATGCTATTATACCATCTGCCAAGGTAATGCCAAGTCTAGTTGCGAGGTATTTATATCATAATTGTTAAATATTAGATTGTTGCCGCATACCAAGCAAAGAGGTTTGTTTCTTTGAATATTAGAGGCAAGATGCCTCCCTCCTGCTGCAAGCAATTAGAATTGTATCACCAGGCCTATAAGGAACAGTAACCAAGATCAGTTTTTCTTTTCCGACTGAAAAATACATGAAGAGAGAAGTCACCATATGTACCTAGCCGCAGAGACAGCTGTTTCAGTGCTGGGGAAAACTCCAGGCTCTGATAAATCTTTGGCAGATCGTTCATCTCGGAGCCACATGCGAGGATGACATGCCAAGTAACGGTTGGAGTTCTTTAACATCTTGAAAACCACAGAGCCAAATGTAGTGTCACCTAATATAATCATTGGAAACCTATGCAACCACTGCCAATCCAGTTCTTTAACTTAAGTCTCTCATTGAAAATCTATCAAATCTTCCTCAGTTTTCGAACCTTAAGTAAGCAATGCGAAAGTTAAATAAATTTATCAAGGTCACTGCCATAATTCACACCAATTCCGCTCTCCAAATCTTGTTGGAGTGGGTTAACTTAAATCAACTAAATTGATGTAACTTTAAGATTATTTTAAAAAAATTAAACTGATTTTTTATAAAATTAACTAAGTTTTATTATATCAAATTAAATTATATCTAATTTAATTTAAAATTCAATCCAAGATAACAAATTATTATATTAACCTACATTAAACATTAAACGTACATAACTTTATTACTTTAGATGGGTAGGGCATGTCTTAGACAGAGTCAAATCAAATTGTTAATCTTTTTTCATCAAGGATGATCATATCCAGCCCATTAATCTTAAATATGGCTATAAAACCTTTCACTGGCCATAAAAAATAAAATCATAGAGGCCCATCAATGATTTTAGGTTCAATTTTATAAAAGACACTCCAACACAACACTGTCTAATCTTTATTTTTTAAAATATTTTTTATTTAAGATATATTAAAATTATTTAATATATATATATATATATATATATATATATATTTTTTTTTTTTAAAAAAAAAACTTTGTTTCACCCCAAAAACGAAGTAACAGTGAATAATAAAAGTAAACCATGGCGGAAAGTATGGACACCTTTAACGGCAACCGCGCTTCGATTCACGGTGTTTTCAGCCGTGCGATCGATGCCTGGCGGAGTTGGTAGACGACAGGTCGACACAGAGCTACAGGTACTACATTTCTTGAAGGACAGTTTTGGAAATGCACAAAGACCGTGGCTATGATGTGGCTGACACAGAACTCACTCGCTCACTCATGGAGTTCCGTTCCATTTTTGGAAATTGCCCTGATCTTGATAGCCTCTGCTTCTCTATTTCTCTCCGCTCCAATCCGTACAAGAAGGTACGCTCATTTCGATTATTTTGTTGAATATTTTAACCACGTTTATGATATGGATTCTTATAATAATATTTTAATGTTTTTTTTTTTAATTTAATTTGTTTATTTTCATGGGGGGGGGGTATATGTAGAGAACATAGGAAGTGTAAAGGTGGCAACTTTTTTGCTTTATTTTATACTGTATTTAAAGCCAGTGCCTTTTGATTTGGTTTGGAAGTATACTGTTTAAAATTAATGTGTTTTGGTTTTGTTTTGATTAATTTAAAGAACCCTTTTTGAAGAGAAAAAAGGCAAAGGAATTAGCTTTTTGAGTTTTGGTTTGTTGAAAATGGGTTGGTGCATATGCAAACAAAAGGGTGTTCTATGATTTTTGTTTTTTAAGATTTATTATGGGTTTTGTTTGTTTAATTTAATAAAGAAACATTTTTGAACTTTGAAGAGAGAAATTCAATCGTGCTCTTTTTTTATTGCTTATTTCTTGCAGTTTTATGACTTATTCTAGGGGTAAGCATCCTATTTTTTTTACAAGTTTTGCTCTTTGTAGGAAACATTGCTTGATGAATTGTTAAGAAATTTTGGGATCAGTTTTTTTTTTTTCTTTTTTACTCATTTGAAGTTTTCTTAAAAATCTCATGCTTGTAGGAACTTGTAAAGGTTGGAATTCTGATACAAGAACAGCTCTTGTTTAAGTAATTTCTGCAAGCAAAATTTGTATGGAAATCCTAGTCATAATTTTTTTTTTAATCTGTTCTGCAGAACCTGGTCATCTTCATGGGAACTGATGAAATTAGAACAGCAAATATCAGGGCTGTATATGGTCAAATTCTTAGCAAAGAGAGTATACAAGGGCTGATACTGATCTTGCAAAGCAAAATGAACCACTTTGCCAAGAAAGAGCCGGAGAAGTTTCCATTCAAAGTGAAGGTTTTTCAAGTACATCCCCCTGTTGTCTAAATAAATTTTCATACTGCAGATTTGTTGTAAGACAATTAGAAAGAACTTTGGGTGGCCAGACATTTTAAAGAACGATGCTAATTTCTAGCCACAAGGAGGTCATGCTACAACCGATTAGTTGTCTAAATGCTAATTTTCATACTGCAGTTTTTTTTTTTTTTTGGTGAAGTTGTCGGTGGATGAGAAAATACTGAGTTTGGACCGTAAATTGTAATGGGTCTCACAACCACAAATCTATGATTCATATGTAACCAAATATCTTGTTTTTGTTATCTGTGTTAAAAGCAAAAGCCGCTAAAAACCAAAAACACTTGCTTGTTGAACATGTTTTTAAATTGTTTTCTTAACTATTTTTTTTATTTAAAAAAACATTAATAGATGAATTTTAATAATTATATTTATAAAGAAGTTTTGGAATAAAATGATAAGAGAAGAGGAGAGAAGACATGAAGTGAAGTGTTCTTCTGCATTATGAGCACATCACGTGAAAAGAAAGATTGGCATATATATATAATAAAAGTTATTCCAATCAAACCCACTTTTTCGACGATGGGATCTCTTGGCAAATAAAGCGAGGACAAACCGAGTAAAATGTGGGACCTAACTCCAATTTCCTAGCACCCGCAAGTCCGCAACCCACGCATACACAAGCCCGTACTTTATCAATGAATGAAAAGTGATAAAAGAAGAGGAAGATAGAAGAAATTATGGCCCTGTTTGTTTGCTGGAAAGTAGTTTCTTTTTGGAAAGTAAATTCCAGGAAAGTGAATTCCGGGAAAGTATTTTCCGATGTTTGGTAGTGTAATGGAAAATAAGTTGGAAAACACTTTCCAGTGTTTGGTTATGTCATGGAAAATGAGCTGGAAAATAACTTATTAATGTTTTATTTTTCTCAAGTTTATTAAAATAATGAGGAACAAATCTTACAAATTAAAAAGTTGAATGAGAATGAAATTAAAAAAAATATAATTTCATAAATTATCTCAAATAAAATAAATAATAATCAAAATAATAGAGATCAAATCTAAAAAATTAAAAAAAAATAAAAGGTGAAGAAATTAAAATAATAATAATTAACATTTTCATAAATTATTTCAAATAAAATAAGTAACAATCAAAAGAATGAAGACCAAATTTGATAGATAAAAAATTTCAATAAAAAATGATAAGGAAAAAGCAAATAGCAATTATAAAAATAAGGACCAAAATTAATATAAAAATTAAATTTTAAGAGATGGAATTGAAAAATAAATATTCAAAACAAATTATATATAGCAATCAAAAGTTTGAGGATCAAATTTGATATAATCAGCAAATAATGACATTTCTAAATTTTTCACAACTTCTGGAAAGTGTTTTCCACCCAAATTTTTCAGAAAAACACTTTCCTGAAAACCAAGCCAAATTTTCCTTTGACTGGAAAGTGTTTTTCGTTGACCAACTTTTCTAATGGCAAACAAACACAAGAAAGTTTGGAAAGTGGTTTCCCGGAAATCACTTTCCGGAAAACAAACACAGCCAAAAGGGAAAACACTTTCCTGAAAACCAAACCAAATTCGAAAAGTATTTTCGTTGACTAGAAAATGTTTTCCGTTGACCGAAAAGTGTTTCCGTTGACCGGAAAGTGTTTTCCGTTGACCAACTTTCCTAATGGCAAACAAACACAGGAAAGTTTGGAAAGTGGTTTCCCGGAAAGTGAATTCCGGAAAACAAACATGGCCAAAGTGAAGTCTTCTTCTGCATTATTAGCACATCACGTGAAAAGAAAGATTATATTGCGTATATAATAAAATGTGGGACCTAACTCCATTTTCCTAGCACCCGCAGCCCACGCATACAAAAGCTCATACACACACATTTTTTTTTTATTCGAGAAAACCTCACCTTCCGGAAAGTGTATTTTGTGGGTCCAGGTGAGTGAGTAAAACCCCGGTTATCCCAGGCTCTTACAAGAGGTGCACGCCCTGACTCGAACTCGAGACCTCCTGTGCAGATCTCAAACCCTTTGCCATCACGCTACGCCCCTTGGGGACTCATATACACACATCCAAAACAATATTCATAAAATTAATTAACATAGATTATGATATAAAAAAATTACATTTGTTAGCAAAATACACGTATTATATATACATATACACACACACATGCCCACACTCCGCCATGATATTTTTCTTCTATTATTGTATTGGTTGTCAAACCCAAGTCATTTGGGTCCGACTTGATTCCAGACCCATGACACTTGGATCTGACATGCATAATTGCGAGACCCAAGTCGCTTGAATCTGACCTAATTGCTAGACTTAAGCCACTTGGGTCTGGCGTGGTTACCAGACTCAAGCTGTTTGGGCCTTTATTTTTTTTCTTTTGATAATTGTGCGGATGACATGTCGTTCGCCACAGTTGAATTAAAAAAAAAGACATGTTGCTCATCATACCCAAATTCTGGCCACCATAGTTGCCGAAAACTCAGGGTAGCTAGTTTTTTTCTTTTAGAAATCTATTCTCAACCCAAAACACCTAAAAATCACATTAATAACCTTTTTAAACCAATTCTTAACTCCATAAGTGCAAAAAACTGGTCACAAACCCAAAATCAACCAAAAAACCAATTTCTTCTAGATATCATATCCAATTGTTTTAGGCACTTTAAAAGTAAAAAACACTAAAGCCAAACTTCCATCGTTATATGCAACCATTTGAAACAAAACTCTAACATTTTGGTAGTCGGAATCAAAGAAATGATGTTTTTCTCCTTTTAGACCATCCCCTCTCTCTCTCCTCTCACCCATCAGTACTTAGATCTGGAAAACCCTGACAGCCCAAGGCCCTTGGGCCTGGTGTGGGTGTTAGACCAATAGCGCTTGGGCCTGACGCCTAAGATTTGCATAATTTTCATGAGCCAGATAAATGTAATGGTTTTGTTAAGGACCAAAATAGTCATGAAAAGTGCTGAATGGCCTGAGGATAACTGATAATTCCTTGTGAACCTCTGATGTATTGTTAAGAAAAAAAATAAATACCTCTGCCAAACACCTTGGGTCTGACAAGATTTGGACTTGACATAGTTGCCAAACTCGTAACGCTTGGGTCTAGCATGGTTGCAGACCCATGGTATTTAGGACATGTTAGAAGTTTAGGGAAAGTTACACTATGGTTCTCTAATTTTTAAATAAACATAAATTATATAATTTTTGTATATAAACAATTGTCGAATTTATTATAGCAAAAATATCTGGGCAAGTATTTTGACTTGTGAGACATCAACACATGCCTCTTGTTTGTTGAACATAACATGGTTTGAACTTAAAGATTTTTTAAAAATTATTGTGAAAGCGTAGGTAAGGCATTTAGTTTGAAATCATGAAAAAAAAACAACAATATATGAAAGAATAAAATAATGAGAAAAATTTGAAAATACAGGTAAGAAACAAACCTAGAACGCAAGAGTAGAAAAGTTTGGAGCTAAAAAGAAAAGAAAACCACGGGTAAATAAAATCACATATAAATATATTTTCATAACAAAAAAATAAAATACTTGTTGATGTGTGTATCAATGAGCTAAACCCAGATGGCTAATTAATCAAAATATGGAATATGTAATGTTATGTTGGTTGTTGCATGGTTATCATGCAAAAGAAATGGGCCACACATATTAAAAAAAAAAAAACAACATAAAATGAACCAATCAAATCCAAGAGAAAAGGTCTAGAAATTTATAGAGCAAACAAATTTATGAGTCATAATATAGTTGATTAATATATTAAAGAAACCAAATAATCGTAACCGAACAATTTTAAAGCTATTTGAAGTGTCGAAAAATGTTGTTTTTAAATAAAAAAAAAATTGTCATAGCAGCAAATTCTAATCTAATCAATGAGCAGAAACCAAACCTAACAAGCCATTTAAGAGGAAAATAAGATGATGATATTTTCTAAAAAAATAAAAAATTTAATTTAATTTTAATCAGGTTAATTTATTCTTGGATTTACGTACTATATTATAGATCAATAAATCATCAGCAGTTTAATTCATTCATTGAAGCGAGCCGGGTTTAATGGTAGTGCTTTCTTTACGGTGTCTTTGTTCTTGTGCCTCAGGGTTCTATCTGAGCTCTACATCTCCTGCTTTCATGCATCACCTGCACTCTTTGTTTTTGCTCTTGTTTTTTTCTATTTTATCGCAACTTTGTAAAGTTTGGATATAAAGTGTTTTTAAGATTTATTTATCGAAGAAGATACTGTTTACAAGTGTATGAAAGGTACGTAGTAATGAATATTTGATTTCTTTTTTATGAAAACTAGAGAACTATATTAAAAGAAGAAAAACTGCTATTTATCAAGAATTAATTAATTTCATCGATTAATCAATTCTTTCTATTGACATTGATCGATACCAAACATGTTAATTCATAATTAATACAACCAAGTAATTCTATACAAAATTTACTGATATAATTCATTTCGGCTTAAACCTTTGAATTAATATAGCCAAATGCAGAGAGGTTATGAAAGTGAAAGGACCTTAACAATTTTGATCCCATTTAATTTTATGAAAACTAGAGATTAACTATATATATTAAAAGAGATGTGCTAGGTTTTTTTATTTAAAAATATGGTAGCGTTTTTTATTTAAAAATATAGTAGCTTTTTTAAAATACTTTTTATTTAAAAATATATTAAAATAATATTTTTTATTTTAAAAAAATTATTTTTAACATATAAATATTAAAATAATTTAAAAACATAATTTTTTAATTTTTTTTTACCGAACTTCCATATGTAAAGCCATACTTAAATGGGCGCTTCAAAAGAAAGAGGGAAGGTGACATTTTACTGCCCCTCGATCCTCTCTCTCCTACCTGCAGCAGTCAGCAACCCTTACTAGATATTCATGGCGTCTTCTTCTTCTTCTTCTTCTTCTTTGTCTAGACCTGGTTGGGGTTACGATGTATTTCTAAGTTTTAGAGGTGAAGATACTCGCAAAAATTTTACGGATCATCTTTACACTGCTTTACACCATGCAAGAATCCATGCATTTCGAGATGACGACGAACTTCGTAGAGGTGAAGAAATCTCCTTGCAACTCCTCAAAGCAATTCAAGAATCCAAGATTTCTATAGTGGTTTTCTCTAAGGGCTATGCTTCCTCCACTTGGTGTCTTGCTGAACTTGAAAAGATTCTTGATTGCAGACACACAACTGGCCAGATTGTTCTACCTGTTTTCTATGATATCGATCCTTCTGATATTAGAAAACAGACGGGGAGTTTTGCTGAAGCCTTTGATAGACATGAAGAACGTTTTAAGGAAGAAATGGAGAAGGTCCAAAAGTGGAGAAAAGCTCTTATGGAGGCTGCAAATTTATCTGGGTTGGATCTTCGCAGTTTCGCAAATGGGTACTTTTTTTCTTTCCCTATATCCATAGCAAATGCTTATAACTTTTACTCTCATTACATTTTGTATTTTAAATTTGCATTAAATTCAAAAGATTATCTTTCATCCATGAGTGATGACTTTCTTTTTCTATGCACAGGCATGAATCAAAATTAATTCAAAAGATTGTTGAAGAAGTTTCTAGTAAACTGAATCCCAGATTTTTGTTTGACGATATGCCGCTGAAGAGGTTGAAGACAACAATGATATCTGGCGGTGGGCTGCTTGACGATGCTGAGGAGAAGCAGATAACAAATAGAGCTGTGCGGGATTGGCTGGCCGAGTATAAAGACGCTGTCTATGAAGCCGACGACTTCTTGGATGAGATTGCTTATGAAGCTCTACGGCAGGAGTTGGAAGCTGAAGCTCAAACCTTCATTAAACCACTTGAAATAATGGGGTTGAGAGAGATAGAAGAAAAATCAAGAGGCCTCCAGGAGAGTCTAGATTACTTAGTAAAACAAAAGGATGCCCTTGGTTTGATCAACCGCACTGGAAAAGAACCATCATCGCCTAAAAGACGAACAACTTCTCTGGTGGATGAACGTGGTGTTTATGGTAGAGATGATGACAGGGAAGCAATACTGAAGTTGCTTCTATCAGATGATGCAAATGGACAAAACCTAGGTGTCGTTCCCATAGTGGGAATGGGCGGGGCTGGTAAAACCACGCTCGCTCAGCTTGTATACAATCACAGCAGAGTACAAGAGCGGTTCGGTCTCAAAGCTTGGGTTTGTGTTTCAGAAGATTTCAGTGTTTCGAAGTTAACCAAGGTTATCCTTGAGGGGTTCGGTTCAAAGCCTGATTTTGATAATCTGGATCCCCTCCAGCTTCAGTTGAAGGAGAGATTGCGGGGAAAGAAATTCTTGCTTGTTTTAGATGACGTTTGGGAGGAAGATTATGCTGAGTGGGACAATTTGCTTACCCCCCTGAAGTGCGGAGCACAAGGGAGTAAGATTCTTGTCACAACACGGAATGAAAGTGTAGCAACAGTCATGAGAACTGTTCCAACTCATTATCTAAAAGAATTAACGGAAGACAGCTGCTGGGCCGTGTTTGCGACTCATGCATTTCGAGGTGAAAATCCCAATGCTTATGAAGAGTTACAAGAAATTGGTAGAGCAATAGCGAGAAAGTGTGAAGGCCTTCCTCTAGCTGCAATAACACTCGGAGGTCTGCTACGCACCAAAAGAGATGTCGAGGAGTGGGAGAAGATATTGAAAAGCAATCTATGGGATTTACCCAATGACGATATCCTCCCAGCTTTGAGATTAAGTTATCTTTATCTCCTGCCACATATGAAGCAATGTTTTGCTTATTGTGCCATATTTCCGAAAGACTATTCATTTCAAAAGGATGAGTTAGTGCTCCTGTGGATGGCAGAGGGCTTCTTAGTCCACTCTGTAGATGATGAGATGGAAAAGGCAGGTGCTGAGTGCTTTGATGATCTCTTGTCAAGGTCGTTTTTCCAGCAATCAAGTGCCTCTCCCTCATCATTTGTGATGCACGATATCATGCATGACTTGGCTACACATGTGTCCGGTCAATTTTGCTTCGGCCCGAATAATTCTTCCAAGGCGACTAGAAGGACCCGACATTTATCACTCGTAGCAGGTACGCCACATACTGAAGATTGTTCTTTCAGCAAGAAATTAGAAAACATCCGTGAAGCTCAGCTTCTACGCACATTCCAAACTTATCCACACAATTGGATCTGTCCTCCCGAATTTTATAATGAGATCTTTCAGTCAACACATTGTCGCCTACGAGTGCTATTCATGACTAATTGTAGAGATGCATCTGTGTTGTCATGTTCAATTAGCAAGTTGAAGCATTTGCGGTATTTGGATCTTTCCTGGTCAGATTTAGTAACGTTGCCTGAAGAAGCGAGTACTCTTCTCAATTTGCAAACGTTGATCTTGGAATATTGCAAACAACTTGCTAGTCTACCTGATCTTGGAAATTTGAAGTATTTACGACATCTGAATCTTCAAAGAACAGGAATCGAAAGGTTGCCTGCATCTCTGGAAAGGTTAATCAACTTGCGGTATCTTAACATCAAATACACGCCTTTGAAAGAGATGCCACCACATATAGGTCAACTGGCAAAGCTCCAAAAGTTGACTGACTTTCTCGTGGGAAGACAGAGTGAGACTAGCATTAAAGAATTGGGAAAGCTACGACATCTACGGGGAGAACTTCATATTGGGAACCTTCAAAATGTGGTGGATGCTCGGGATGCTGTTGAGGCAAATTTGAAAGGTAGAGAGCACCTTGATGAGCTGAGGTTTACATGGGATGGTGACACTCATGACCCGCAACACATAACAAGCACACTTGAGAAATTAGAGCCAAATAGAAATGTGAAGGATCTTCAGATTGATGGTTATGGAGGTTTAAGGTTTCCGGAGTGGGTAGGAGAGTCCTCTTTCTCAAATATAGTGTCCTTGAAGCTCAGTAGATGTACAAACTGCACCTCCTTACCACCGCTCGGGCAATTAGCTTCTTTAGAGTATCTCTCAATTCAAGCATTCGATAAAGTTGTGACTGTGGGCTCTGAGTTCTATGGGAATTGTACTGCTATGAAGAAGCCATTTGAATCCCTCAAAACATTATTTTTTGAAAGGATGCCAGAGTGGCGGGAGTGGATTTCAGACGAAGGCAGCCGGGAAGCCTACCCTCTTCTTCGGGATCTTTTCATCAGTAATTGCCCCAACCTTACAAAGGCGCTACCTGGTCACCACCTTCCAAGTTTAACAACACTTTCAATTGGAGGATGTGAGCAGCTCGCGACTCCACTTCCTAGGTGTCCAATCATCAATTCAATTTACTTGCGCGATGCTTCTCGTACTCTGGGCTGGAGGGAATTAGATTTACTTTCAGGGTTGCACTCTCTCTATGTTTCTCGATTCAACTTCCAAGACTCCCTACTCAAGGAAATCGAGCAAATGGTATTTTCACCCACTGATATAGGAGATATTGCAATCGACGGCGTTGCTTCTCTCAAATGCATCCCACTGGACTTTTTCCCCAAGCTAAATTCTCTTTCTATCTTTAACTGTCCAGATCTCGGATCACTCTGTGCACATGAAAGACCTCTCAATGAGCTCAAATCTCTTCATTCTTTGGAAATCGAGCAGTGCCCTAAATTAGTTTCATTTCCCAAAGGAGGATTACCTGCTCCAGTCTTAACACAACTTACGTTACGACATTGCAGAAACTTGAAGCGGTTGCCTGAGAGCATGCATTCCCTCCTCCCATCCCTTAACCATTTGCTAATAAGTGATTGTTTAGAACTTGAGTTGTGTCCAGAAGGGGGTTTTCCCTCCAAATTACAATCACTTGAGATTTGGAAATGCAACAAACTCATTGCAGGCCGCATGCAATGGGGCTTGCAAACGCTCCCTTCGCTTTCACACTTTACAATTGGTGGCCACGAAAATATTGAATCCTTCCCTGAAGAGATGCTTCTGCCCTCAAGTCTTACATCTCTTACAATCCATTCCCTAGAACACCTGAAATATCTTGACTACAAGGGACTTCAACACCTCACCTCTCTTACAGAATTAGTGATATTTCGCTGCCCTATGCTTGAGTCCATGCCAGAAGAAGGGTTGCCCTCCTCCCTTTCTTCTCTTGTAATTAACAATTGTCCTATGCTGGGTGAAAGTTGTGAAAGGGAGAAAGGTAAAGATTGGCCCAAGATTTCTCACATTCCTCGCATAGTTATTTTCCCAACATCAGCGGAGCAAAAGAGTAGCAGTTAAAAGGAGCTACTAAATAGTTTATTTTCTACTAAATATATTGAGGTATTGCTACTAAATAGTTTATTTTCTTTTCAGTAATCAAAGGCAATTTCAGTTAAAATTTGTCATGTTCCACTATTAATTCTATGCTTTTTTTTAGGCAGGATCCAAATCCAACTTTCCACTTACAGTTCATGAAGGGTTTGTCACCCTTCCTTCTTGCCAGAACAATATGCACAGGATAAAATTGATCTGCTTGCTCCCTCAGGTATGACTCATTGTGAAAATTGAACTTTTCCATTCGATGTTCTTTCTCAGTTACTCTGTATTTCTCCACCATTATTAATTCTTTGCATTTTCATGTCAGTATCACCAATTGCCCATTGCAGAGTGGAGCACCATAGTTTCACAAAACAAGATTGCTTTGCCTGCAAACCAACAGGTTTTTCAAATATCATTACGTAGCTATTTGTGTATTTTACGTATCCTTTCCATGCTCTTGGTCTAAATCCTCCATTGTTTCTTTGCAGGATTCTGATCCAAATTTTCTTCTACAAGCGTGAGCGGCTCATAAGTTTGGATGAATGAAATACAGATATTTTCTTCCTATTGTCTCTCATTCCTCTTCATATACAACATAAATAATCATCATTCTATTTCAATATCTTTTTTGCTATAATTAATTTTTAAAGTTGATTTGATTAGTATTGTACTTTTCTCATTCTAACATTTGTGGTTAGAACAAAGTAATTTTCACTGGATTTTGGTTCAAATTCGTTACATAAATTGCTTCTTAAAAAAAATTAACAATTTAAACAAGACAGGGAGAATGATCAATAGGAGCTGCTGCTGCTGTTTCTGAATGGCAAGCATTGCCTGAATTTGTTGCCGCCTCCTTAATTTTTCAATCATTTCCTGAGGTGTCATTCTCTGGGGTTTCACTGGACAATTTAAACAATTTAAAGGTCATTTCAATACCTTTGGCTTCTTTCCTTTGAATCCAAATTCAAATCCTACTATTGTTCCTCTATCCTGTAATTCTGCTGCGAATAAAGACATGCTTAGTGAAATATTAAATTCAATACCTTTGGATCATCACATGCTTCAGATTTTGAATTTAGTAATAGCAAATCCATTGCTAAAAAGGATTAAAAAAATATTAAATTATTTAAGTAATCTGCAACGGATTTTTCATTGTTGACGCGGCAAAATCAAATCTGCAACTGATTCAAAATATAAATTAAAGCCTTAATTATATAAAATCTCCATTCTCTCCTTTTCTGCATCTTCAAAAATTCAAATTTTTTTCTCCATCTCTTTCTCTAATCCATTCGCCTTCTTCAAAAATTCAAAATCCAAAAACTTTTGATTTATCTTTTTTTATTATTATTTAACTTTGATTAAAAAACATTTATTCCATATAAAGCTGAAGTTAAAAAACAATTTTGGAGTGCAGGCAAGGCTTTTTCCAGTCAAATTTATTTTATGGTGCACAGGGTTATTCTTGAAGTTAACTTTCATAAAAGAAGCAGATACAAAAGGAGGAGATAATATAAAATTCGTCCGTATTGGAATCACAATTCAGAATCAAGTGAAAGTGGCCAATGTCACTCAAGAGAGCAGGCACTTGCAAATCTACTAATAATTATTGGAGCATCACCCTTTCGCACAATCAACAGAAAGGATTAAAGCACAGAAAGTCATCATCTCGAGAACTCACAGCAAAGAGTTCAATGTTGTAGTAGATATGTAGCTATATTAACAACATTAATACTTCCAGAATGCACAAATGCGACTTCTTGATAGTTACGCTGCTAAAGACATTTACAAATCCCCATCAATACTGGTGTTTATTCCTCATGACCCTCATTTGGTGATGATCCAGTGAGCTGACAATAAAAGAAAACCTCGGCATTACCAGTAAATCGATATAATCGCCATTGCAAGCATAATGCATGCATGGAAGAGATTCAGGTAGGAATTACCCTTGTCTTCATTGAGAGGCTTTAACCTCCCTAGCTCCTTCATCTGCAGGCCCATTGTTTGATGCATCCTCTGAAGCGTTTAAGCAAGGATTGCTTTTACACTGACTGACAGCCTGAGCATTGGTCAAGAGACTAGAAAGTTGAGACCCCTTTTGCGAAAAGTTTGGTTTACTTTTTGGAGTCTCAGGCAGGCTTGCCGTTGACAGCTTTGCTAGGCCCATTGTCTTGTGCTCACACGGGAGCTTAGTTGAAAAAGGTGATTCAGGTGTATCAGGATGCTTCCCAGGAATATCCATCGGTCTATGAAACAGTAAATGAGCCACAGTCCGGTCTACGGGATTGGTCTCTGTTTCCACCTCAGGCATCTTAACCACCCTGCAGTATACTCATAAAATCCATGAGGAAAATGACAGGCAAGTTTGAGATTGCCATACTCTAAACAAATTGATAAACAAATTGATAAACACTTGATTAATTTTGTGCAAGCAAATTGAGTAATTTGAATTGGGAAGGACGAGGTGTAAAGGAACAAACCCGTTGGAATAAGAAACAATCACATTGTCGTAGACAACAAAAAATCGAGTTTCAGATCAAAACAATTTAGAAATGCATTAAAATAATATTTTTTATTTTTTTAAAATTATTTTTAACACCATCATATCAAAACGATATGAAAACATAAAAAAATTTATTTTATGCAAAAAAAAATTGAATTTTGAGGGAACCAAACATGCTCTAGCTACAAATGTCAGTTTAATATCTGCCTCTACCTAGGTCGGCCTACAATACCAAAGCTTCTCTCCTACAAATGTCAGTTTAGTATCTGCTTCTACCTAGGTTGGCCTACATACAATACCAAAGCTTCTCTCAACTAAATCAAGAAATGATGACCAGCACTCACAATCATAACAGAACCAATGGAAGCGAACTACTACATAGTTGATCAACAAGGTCAAATTCAGTCAAGTTTTTAAGGAAATCCAGTGAAAGAGGAACCTAAAATTTTCTGTTCAGATTTTCTTCAACTTCTAAGAACAAGCACGGCCTTAATTGAATTGTTTCAGTCACTATTCCTCCATTGTAAATAGAAGATACCACTTTCAATATTCATTTCTAGAACGAGAAAGGAAAACAGAAGATGGTGATGGCATTAAAAGATCCTAATTTAACATTTCCATAGAGAAAAAATGTTAAGAAAAAAGAGAGGATAGATTAAATTTGAAAACAGAAGCATGAGAAATGCATTGCCTTAACCAACCTTCTTTGACTGCTGGTTTCCTCTTTTGCAGCAACTTGTTCGTCCCTGCTACTATTGTTTGTGCTGCCAGTATCACTAGCATAATGCCTTTGCATTGCACTTTGAGCCAGCCGGAACAAGCTATCCCGAATACAAAGTCTAATTCTGACATCCAACTGTTGTAAAACATTGGTTTGGAATTGTAACCAAGTACAAATTATTTAGCAGGGAAAGAATGCACTAGTACGTGAAGCATACCTTTGAAATAATATCTTGAAGCCTGTAGAGTACCGTGTCCTCCATTGAATAATCATTAACCGCCAGAGAGATTGTATTGGAATCATCTTGCTCAATAGGTGAGTTTGGGTCAAATGAAGCAAGTGTACTTAGATCCTCTACTTCAAGGTCAGCTCCTTCAACATGCTGAATTTGATTTTCTTGGGAACACTTTTGATGAACAAGCTGCTGCTGCTGTTTCTGAATGGCAAGCATTGCCTGAATTTGTTGCCGCCTCCTTAATTTTTCAATCTTTTCCTGAGGTGTCATTCTCTGGGGTTTCACTGGACAGTCAGCTAACTTGTTTATAGGATTTGCATTGCCTGAAGAAACTTCATAACCAGAAAGTTTAGGTCGATGATTAAATGACTAGAAATTTTGTTGGAAAGTCAGAAAACTTTAGCAGGATTCGCATTACCTGAAGAAACTTCATAACCAGAAGCTAAAGGTTGATGCTTAAAATCCCCAGACTGAATGTGGGACAACACAGGCATAGAATATGGAATTGTAATACTTCCGTATGCAGAAGGGGCCACAAATGGATTGGATATCTGCTGGTACTGCAACTGCTCGGAACCCTGTAGCTGCTTCTGTTGGCTGAGAATTGAAGGGGGAGAAGATTGCATAATTTGGGGTGCAAAATGATTCTTAAGCTGACAGGCTGGGATTCCAGATGAAGTCCAGTTTCCATAAAAATCTTGGGATGATTTCAGTTCACCTTTTTCTTCCAGTTTTTCCCGACCTTTCAAGATCTTCTTTTGCCTGTAAGTCTGGTCACAGAACTATAATAAATAGACAAATTACTTATAGAATAGATCAACGTTTTAACCATCTAGACCTGCAGCGGAGAGTGACTAAGGCACAGTTAGTATTTTAATTCAGTACATGGTTTGTAAGGATATATTCAATGTTATTTTTTTTTTTTAACTGTAACTTACGATCCAAAGGGCTTCTATTGTTCAGAATATATTGAGGTATTAGCTAAACTATGCCAAGGAAACAGAATTTGCATGTCCCTGGGAAGAGTGGATGTCATGCTAGAAATATAAGTAACTGATGCCTCCTGAATTTTCACATGTTATTCCTTTCTCCTTCCTACTAACAGAAAACCACACAATGGCTTTACTTTAGGCAATCGATATCATGGTTAAGTCATGGATTTGACATCCAGGATAACTTAATTGATGCATTATTGAAGTCATGACTAAATCATGTAAATCCATATTCACCCAACATCCAAGTTTATTCTCATTCCAAAAAATAAAACTAAAAATAATAGCAAGAAATATGGAGAGACGAAGAGGAATTTAAATAATATAATTTCTCTTTTCTGTCGCCATTTGCCATTCCAGATTAATATGTGGAAACCACACTGTATTAGTGAAAGGATCACAATATCAAGATTTTCCAACTTCAATTCACTGATCTAACTTTTCTTGAATCCTGGACAAAAGAACTTAGAGCGTCAAAAGATCATAGCAGGATTCTAAAAAACAAAAATTGTATTTGGTGCTTATTGAGTCTAAAAGTTATCCTGAATGAAAAGGGGGGAAATCAGTAACATGTCTGGTTCAGTATCAAGATTTTGAAAATACCAAAAGGAAGAAAAAAAAAAGGTACCTTGTTTGCCAATTCATTTGGCAAAGCACCATTTTCTTCCGTCAGTTGAGAGTTAGCCGCCGTGTTCTTTCCCACAACAGCCAAATCTGTCTGCAAAAGCACAAAAAAATAAAATAAAAAATGCTAAGCTTCTCTCAGCTCCTGCACTTGAGCATGAGGCATTAATAAGTAAACTCATCACTGAAAATTGAGTAACTATACCTGCTCCTTCAGTATAGGCTTGTTTTCAGCTTCATCATATTCTACATGATCAAGGCTTGCCTGAGTATTCTGCAGACCATGAGATGCAGGATCGTTCATTTTTCCATACCCAAGGGTAAACAGCCGGTCCTCTTCTTGTGCATACTCTTCTCTCGAAGCCACAGATATTGGAAAGGGCTTTACCGGGCTGTTAGTTATATCTTTAGAAGAAGACCATAGCTCATCCGCATTACCAAGATTTACATTGCCAAATATTGGGTCATCATTGCTGCAAAATCACCACTTGTGAGGATATTGAGTCAGATGGTTATCACTGTTCTCCAACAAAATCAAGATAAAATATAAAACATAAGAACACAGTGAAGAACAGAAATGCAGGAAAGCCCTTCCACTATTGAACAAGCTCACCAATTCCTTACAAATCCAGTGCTGCTATATTACATTCTTTCTGCCATTTATACTTGTAATTGAGGATATTGTGCTGCTAAAAACTGGCTTCCTTCAGGTTCTTTTCCCAATTAACCAAATCAAGCCAAGGATCAAAAACCACAAATTTTCAAACAACTAGTCATTTTTTGTTAGTGTTGCTTTTAGCAGACAGCACTTATTTGGAAAAGGATATAGATCCAAAACAGAAGAAACTACATTTATTAAAAGAGTCTGGTTGTTTTTCCATCACAACAACACTCCTGTACTACATGATTCTTTTCTTCTGAAATGAAAATAGACAGTGAGCAAAATTATTTTGTTCGCGAAACTTTCAATTCACTTTCAGTAATAAGAAATTGTTCAAATTATCAGAATAATGAGATGTACAAGCTTCCATATCAGGGTGCTGCTGACCATCTTTCATTTAGGTGCAGAAAGTAAGAAATGGTAACTGTGCTTTACCTAAAAATTCGATCAAGATCATCAAAGCTTCCAATGCTAGCCCAGCCATAATCAACAAAATCACCTTGCTCTTTACCTTCATGGGAATTTTGAAAAATCTCAGTGTCCTTATCAAGATGATCTGTCTCCACATTAAAAAAAAAAAAGGAATTAGAATGACAGCAGCATGTACTATGCTATGAAAACATCACCAACTCATCACCCTATCTACATTTTTTCCTTGTAATTGAAATCTCATCACCTGCTGATGAATCAAGTTTGGTAATGTCAGTTAAATTGTTAGAGATTGAAGTTTCCAAGGAATCCTGCTCAGTTTTGGCAGCATTAGATGAGGACAAGTTAGGCCATCGGTCCATGTCAAGTCCTAAGGAAGAAGTTCCTTCACTTGTGTCAACATTCGAAATGCTCTCCAGCTTTCTGCCATCAGTATCAACTTTAGCCCCAGGTGCCTTCTGCTCACTAGATTTAATGGTGCTAGCTTCTTCATTCGATTCCTTTTTCTTGCAATAATCTTCACTTGCCTCTGGATATGGCACGATATGGTCATCACTATCATCAGCCTCACCCCATATTATGTTCGTAAGCTGAAAGGATAGTGAGTAAGCATCATCACTAAATGTGGGATACATGAGAAGAATGAAACAGTCACAAGTTAATCTCTGGGTAACTTAGCAAGACTATTTTTCCCAACATAATATTCTGAATAATGCACTAATTAATCAGTTCAGTTCCTTGTAAGGTGTGCGTGGGCACATATGAGCACACATGTGTGTACGAGAGAGAGTTGCTAGTGTCAATGAGTTGGGAACAAAATATTTAATTGAGTCATGCAGAAAATACTAAAATGTTCTCAATTGTGTTAAAAATAAAATAGAAAGTAGAAGCCGTTGGCATGATTCATTTAAAATTTGCAACAAAATTAAAAAGAGAAAAGAAAATAAAAGGAGGAGATGGCCCAAAGCATGCTCTCAATAAGATGAAGTACGACCTAAAGCTTCATTGCATGTACAGAGCACTTTGGAAACTTCAGTCTGGACAAATAAACCAAGGCAAAGTATCTTCTTTTTGGAACTAATTTCTTCACAGTAAGATATAACATCTAACGCTACCTGCATCACTTTCTCAAGGTCCTCTCTGACTCGAATGATCATAAACCTTCTCAAATCCAATTTAAAGAAGATTCCCTTTCTCACTATTCGTTGGTATTATTTGACACCAAGTTCACAACCAAACTTCACCAATAAGTGTCACCGGAGAAAGAAACTTAGGTGCCCTAATACCATAAATAAAACCTATTCAATAAAAATTAGACAATATTTTATAGCTGTACATCTATAACCAAAGTAAAAGGCCAAAATTCAAAATATCCAAAAGAAATATTACCTACTTATATGCCAAAAATGGCTAAAACTCTGAATCCTGAAAATGTGAATCAAAGGTATCTCTAACTGATGCACCATCAGCAGTCTCCTATTTTGACTTGTGATTAATGACCTAGCAGTTCACTTCAACAACATCATTGAAAGGTCCCTAGTGAACATAAGTTTGAATTTCAGACCCAGCAAGAAGAAGTACATTTTCCAGTAGGCATGCATATCACCTTTTTATCAATATCCATGGAAGACAAACCAAGCAATATCAAGTTTTTTTCTGCTGGATATCCAATAAAAAATACCTCAAAGTGTGAGCATCTTTAAGGAGGATATCACATTGCACCCCATCAACTGATCCACAAAAAAATTTGCATCTTTCCATCAGTTCCAAGCTACTTTGTAAGGAAAAGGGAGGGAAGTGCCTTCAAAGATACCTTCTTCATAGCTTCTTTAGATATGAATCCACACGACTTTCGTAATCACTATGCGCAGCTTCTCTTATCATCACAAGCTCCATCTCTTTACGCATCCTAACTTCAATCGCCGAATTCTTCCCTCAGTTCCCAAGAAAAAATATATTCTTCCCTCCTCCAGCCCTTTCCCTACATGTTTCCACCAGCTTCGTAGCAATACGGCCCGTGAAAACAACTCCCAAATTAAAACACTTGAGAAGCTCTAATAATTTTCCACAAAGACCTACTTTTCTTATTATTTCTTCACTCTATGTCAGTGTGCCACATTCAAATACTACTGATCGATTCTTCCTCGTCACAACCACTCACTTTCCCCTAAATCCCATACCACAACCACTCCTTAATCTTCAACTAAATCAATATCTCTCATCACTTATGAAAACTCCATCTAATTTACAAATGAATCACACCATTTGAACACTTTGCCAATTCCTAATTCCTTCAAAATTTTAATCCATTAAAAAAAAAAAACTGCAAGTCATGCTTTTTCACTTCAACACAGTTCTCCTTATAACCAATCTTCCAATATAACCATACTCTAAAACTAACCCATAATCCTAAAAAAAAAAACATTTCTTCTTCAAATTAGTCCTAAAAAACTTCAAAATACAAGTAACTATCCATTTTAAACAAGATCAGTGAAATCTAAAAGCAACCCACAAATCCAATTCACAAATCAACTGCATATTCCAAAATAGATAATGGAAAAAAAATGATTTAGTTACCTCTTCGTCGTTCCAATCAAACATAGCTAAAGAAACCAGAACAGATCACAAAACGAAAACCCAATTCACATATTATATCTTGAATTATCTCACACATCGCCAATCCTTCAAAACCTTCACCAAAAAAAGAAAAAAAGAAAACATTAACTTACGTTAAAACAAAAACATCAAAACCCCTTAACCCTAAAAACCAAACCAAGACAAAAACTTTACATGCAAAACAAGAAAACAAGAACCTTAACAGTTGTTAAAGAAGCAACCAAAAGAGTTTTCCAGAGACTGAAACAAGAGCATAAAAGAAAGGGAAAAGCCAAAGGGTTGTAGAGCACGTGAGAATCACGTGAGTTTGATTGGCTATTTGACTGACACGTGTGTTGACGACAGTATCTTAGTGTGTGGTTAGAATTTAAGGATAGATCTAATACTTGAACGTGATTGGTTAATTCGTGAGGAGTTTGATTTGAGTTTGATTTGGGTTGAATGTCATGTGAATTTGGAGAAATTTGGTAGGCAGGTCTAAGTTGTGGCTGTGGTTGCTTCGAGGGTTGGTTTCGCGCGTCGGTTTCTTGGGCCCATGTTGACCAAGTGGTGTTTTTTGGGATAGCCACGTTTTTGGATTTAAAAAAAAAACAGGAGAAGGATTATGAGAGTGGATTAATTATTAATTAGGTAATGATTGAGGATTAGGGTTTAAAGTAGGGGGTTAGGCCTTTTCACTCTTGACATAGGCCCTACGCATGTGATTTGTTGTTATTGTGCCATTTCATTAAATTCGTTCAAAATGTTTACAGACAAAAGATACCTATAAAATTTAAAAACGTTAGCTCTTTTTTCTTATTTTTTGAAAAAATTAAAATCTCACAACTAACCTATCCAAACATTGTTATAAAATCTAGGTTGCTCAATGGGTCAATTTGGATCCTATTATTGTCTTCAAAGTTGCACTAGTTTAAGTTTAAAAAATTAAAAACAAATTAATTCATTTAAAAACCTGGTTTTGATCTATAACCTTGTCAACTTGATTTAAACTAAATTCTAATTTTTTTATATTTTAATATATTTTTTATAAAAAAAATATATTTAAATTTGACGATTTTCATCAGTATTTCAACTTTACTTCATGTTAGATTTTATAACTACTTATCAAAATATTTTAAAAATCAATATAGGAATACTTCCTAAAAATTAAAAAAAAAATAAGATTTAATTTTAAATAACATATGAAGTACTTGGATATATCTCATAAATTTAAAAACAAATAAAAAACATTTTCACATCTCCCAAAAGAAAGAGAGTTCAAACCATAGTTTTTAGACTCGGCTTGATGGGCGGTCCAGTCCAAGGCTTGGGTTCTAGATTTTGACCAGGTCATTCGGGTCAATTTTTTTTAAAAAAAATCAAAACGACGTCATTTTAGTAAAGAAAACAAAAAACAAAAGTCAACGGGTTGCAATCGGGTTTTGTTGAGTCAACCGGGTCGCCGAGTCAACCCATCAGGTCACACTGGGTTTTTCTTTCCCCTAGTTTTTTCTTCAACTCGACCTGGTTCCAACCCCGGGTTCCGGGTTAGCCTGCCGGCCGGACCGGATTTCAAAATTATAGTTCAAATACCCCTACTCATGAACGCAAGAAAGCAAGAAAATGACACTTGAGGATCGAGCTCAGTGGTCAACTGTGTGACTTGTTCCGCCCCCGTCCCGAGTTCGATCCTCTATGTGCACGCCTGTCACCCCCGCGGTGCCTTACCTGCTCATTGGGCTTGCAGGATGCTCAGTGGGCCGTGGGGAATAGTCGTGGTGCCCGCAAGCTGGCCCGGACACCCCACGATAATTAAAAAAAAAAAGCAAGAAAAGGACTAAAAATACCCTCATGGGGATTGTTAAGAATATAGAAATATAACTCAAAATCATGATTAATATATCACCTCGTTTATCTTCATATCAAATATATCCTAACGTGTGTAGACGGGCGTGAAGAATTAAGCTATATTCTAACATCCAAATTATCTTCTTTTTTTTTTTTTATCTTTTTGATTTGTACAAAATTCAATAATTTACGTGTCAATCACTTAAAACCCAATAAAAAATCCTTTAAAATACAAAAAATATATAATTTTGAAAAGAAAAAGGGAATTTCAATTATTCCTTGAAGCATAATTTAGACTATTATATATCATTGTAATCACAGTTATAAAATTTAGCCTGGAAATTTAATTTAAAAATCTGTCAATTTAAAAATAAAATAATTTAATTTAAATTTGGTTAACTTAGGAGGTTAATATGTAAACAGTTGACCCGACCAAAATTAAGTTGATTTTTAAAATAAGTAATGGAAAACAATATCATTTTGGCTTTATTTTAAGAAAAGGTTAATCCACCTGACCTAATCTGGTTCTAGAACAAGTTTAATTACATTGACTCCAATAATTAGCCTTGAACCCAGTTGTAGAAAAACGAAGAAGGGAAGTATAACAAAACTGGGCTGAGAGGCCTATGGACATTAAATTGATTCTAGTCTTTATTAATGGGCTTGAGGCCTCAGCATGAACACCGGAAAAACAGTAAAAAAAAATTTTTAAAAAAAAAAGAAAAGAAAAGGAGGAGTAAAAATCAACCACGACTCCACTGGGGATCGAACCCAGAATCTCTGGTTCCGTAG